>NC_072739.1:125353768-125508727 GCF_026930045.1 Uloborus diversus | reverse complement strand
GAAATATTTGACCCTAAACACTTATGGCATCGAAAGACATTTGCCACCCTTATTACTGCAATTATATTTTTTGTCCAGATGTGTACTATCCCCCCTTAAAGTTTTGCCCAAGAGTTCAGAAACACACTTTGTAGTGGCATTACTTGCCTCTGCTTCCCCTTGCCTTCCTCTTGGGGGCAACCGGTTTGATGTCCTACGATCTAGACATTGTGTACCTGGTCCCTTTTGCGTAAAACAAGAGAGACTTTCACGAAACGTATTTTGGGTCAAATTCATGACGAGCGCGAACCGAACTAGCATTTATGTATATATCTAAAATGCATTATTAATCAGAATGGTAGCTAAGAGATAAATGTATGTTGATCGAGAATTGATTTAATGTACAGTCATAGAAAAATAAAACGAAGCACTTTTAATCATTCGGCCATTATACATGCTAGAAAGGAAAGAAAGGTGTCATCCGACATGGTTTAAAGTCTTCTTTAAAACTACGTAGGTAAAATTTATATAAGGGACCATATACAAAGTAAAATTAGCAATAAATCTTGATTTTCAAATAGGTATCCCTATTTTTTGCTACATAATTATGTTTACACAGCAAAATGCAGCCTAGGTACGAAATTTCATTGCATTCCGTGCAGTAGAACAGAAGTTATTAACGAAAAACGATTTAGGGACCGTCACCACATGTAAAACGCTACCTTCAAGGTCACGGCTTATCAAGTAGCGGAATGTGAACTAAGAAAAGATCGAGATTATCCAGCTTAATTCATTATTTTTTTAAGTTCTCTGTTTTTTTATTCATTTATTTATTTTTTGTAATTTGATACTTTTTGATAATGTTGCGCCACAAAGTGATGTAGGGTCGGAAACTTATTTTTTGAAAATAGTAAAATACAGGGTGATTATAATTAAAGTTCCACTTTCAAAACGCTGTAGAAATAAAGCCACTGGTCAGAATGACCTCAAATTTCAACGGAATATTATCGAAGAAGGGGGAAAACGCATGGCGAAAGAAAAATAAATAGTTGGAATTTTTAGCAATAGATAGCGCTGCAAGTGTTAATATGTAAATCAAAACACCATTCATGCGCTCGACTCATTGAAGTTGTAATAAAAACGCCAAATACACGTTTTTTTCCTCATTTCGCATCTGAAAAGTTCACTATGACTGTCTCAATGACAGACCTGGCCGTCCCGATCACATGATCTTAGCCCGTGTGACTTCTGGATATGGGGCTATCTGAAAGCTGTTCTGTTCAGTGCACCGATTGCAAACTTTGCTGAGCTGAAGGCATGCATTATGCAACACATTCTAAACGTGACCCCGGAAACACTTCTATCAGTCGCGGAACATGCTGTTTCTCGATTTCAACTTGTTACAGAAAACGGGGTTCATTATATTGAATATCTTTTGCGCCAGTTTCTCGAAAATTAAAGACAGATTTGATTTTTACTGATGCTTTTTATGCGGTTTTCGGCCTCAGGACAATTAAAAACCGATTTTTCCCATCCGATGTGATATGACGTTTCCGTGTTGGATGGGCTTACTTAACTAACAGTATCACACCAATATCCTCGTGCACGCTGAGTAGTACGGTGTTTTAACGTATAGTTTACACCTTAGATAATATTTTATGATTTTTTTGTGATTTTAGTCGACCACTATTAAATTATGCTTGCAGCGCCATCTATTGCTAAAAATTCCAACTATTTATTTTTCTTCTCTCATCAAGGTCCCCCCATCTTCGATAATATTCCGTTGAAGTTTGACGTCATTCTGACCAGTGGTTTTATTTTTATAGCGTTTTGAAAGTGGAACTTTAATTATAATCACCCTGTATTTACTGATTTTTTTCTATCTCTGTATTGACCTTAGAAGGACGGTTGGGGACTGGCGTGTCCCTCGTTAGATTGTTGTGCAATAAATAAAATAATGACTAATTGTAAGTAATGGAATATTTTGACTTTTCATAATATGAACCTATTGAACTGCTTATTTAATCGTTCAGCCATTAGCCTGATAGAAATGAATATTGAACCTTATACCTAGAAAAATTATGTAAATATGTTTGATAAATATATTACACCTATGTTATTGGTTTATTTTGGAATGAATAGAAGGTATTTTGATGTAAAATGGAATTAGCGTTTTTAATTTCGCAGAACATTGGAAGAAGTACATTGCATACAAAAGTATAAAAAATATACCGCACAACGTGGGAAAACGCAGTATTAAATAGATTGGTGACTTGAGCGAATCAAGGCCCATTTATTCCGTGAAAATTTGCTTTCACTACATAAAATGATCCTATTGTAAATCTAAAAAATAAAACAGAAACAGGAGAATATAAATACCCTGTTAATGAGCAAATCTTTCATACTCGAACTTTATTTGGAAACGTTTGGCTAATTGAACTAACACAGTGGACAAACACAGTAGTTGTTCTAGCGGCTTTATTTTGGTCAAAAAACGGCAATTTGTTTTAAGTCCAAATCTGATGCGAAAGATCACAATGCATGGTATTATTAAAAAGCATAACACAATCGGCGGTTTTGGTTAAGCATGCAATACTTCCTAAAAGCAATTTCGGTAAGTAATTTCCTGTTTGCTGTTTGTAGCAACGAGATTCGAGATGGATCCAACCCGTAATTTAAAAAGAAAAAAAAAATACTTTAGCTTAAATCAAGGTGAACCGAAATCAGACTTCTTTTTCTTTTCTTGGATTTCGTAACTTTGCACTTGCAAACAAAGCTTAGCATTATTTGATTCTGTTTTGCGCACCATATACTTGCATGCGAACGTTTTCCGTAGTATTAGGCAATAGGCTGTGGCTACTATCGTAACACTACGCGCAGCATACCTACAACCGGGTTAGTCTATCCTGAGGCTATAATTTCGTCCTTGCTGCGGATTTTGCAGACTGGAATCGGAAATTTTCGTGTTGGATGCAGAAGTCACCTCATTGAAGCTGAGAGTGCAAACAAACTGGTAGGAAAAGTAAATTTATCTGCTGCATTATTTAAGGTCTCTAGATGGTGAGATAAATTTTCTTTATCCACCAGTTTGTTGGCAGTCTCAGCCTCAATGACATGATATCTGCTTCCTCGACCGCCCCTTCACGCCAGCTCGACTACTGTTTATTTCTCTCATTCAGATCGCGTAAAAGAACCTTGGTTCTGGCGCAGTGAACTCTCCCGATCTGTATCTGTATCTTTGTTATTTACAGGTAAGGGCTGTCATGCCCTTTAAAAGGATGGGCTAACCAAACCTAAAGAGTATGGTAGAGAATGAGCGGGTTATGTTCAGCTCCGGGAAGCTGGTCCGTGTGACCGATCAGCGAGCCCAATATTCAGAAATTGGTTTCTGAAAAACTTACATTTAATAAAATAGGCGTCTGGTAGTTGATAACAGTTTTTTTATTATAACTTAATTTCTTTTTCCATATTTTTCCATTTTATTTAAAAAAGAAGAGAATATTTTGAACATTTATTGCAAAGAATGATTTTAATGTGAAATGCACGGACAATGAGATAGTAAATAGAAAAATAATACAATTAAAAATAGGCAAAAACTCAACTTAATCTTACGTACAAAGTAATGTTTTGTTAAATCTTTGACGAAGTCAAAAATAAATAAATATATAAATAAATAAATAAACAAAAATAAATAAATATAAAAAAGTTAACAATTAACCACAACAACTACTTTGTGTGCAGAATTCGGGCTCAAAGCATGCGGCCCACTGCTGCCACTCTGGCGACTGACATGTCCTCTCATAGATCTTAACACATTGAAAAGAATTCAAACACTTTCCAAAAAAAAAAAAAAAAAAACTGTAGAAATCAGCAAACTTATCTAAGAGCAAATATTATTTACTAACCCATATTAATAGTGATAAAGAAGAAATTTCATTCTGTCGGCAATTTTTCGAGCGCTTTTTCCCGATTTAGACATCTCAATAATTTTTCCTTCAAGCAAATTATCATTGAGAAGAGACATTTTACACTGCCTATGACAACATGACAAGCAAGGCAATGAGGTTTTAGTGTAGGTTTCTGTGAAAGAGTTGTGCATGTTGATTTTTTGCAAATTATTTTTTTACAAAAAGCATTAATCAACGCACAAAAAAAAAAAAAAAAAAAAAAAAAAAAAAAAAAAAAACACACACACACACACACACACACACAGAGAAGTATTTTAAGTGAAGCTTTTAATTTAAAATGTTCTGTAAAATATTCGTTTATTAGGCAATGAAATAGTGTTTCGCGTTATTTCCATATTGCCGTTTAAACGACATCCACAAGAAACTGACGATTACAATATTGTGTTGTTCTTCTGCAGAGACAGCGAATAAATTTATACAATGGAAAAAGTCATAGACGTAATTCTAATGTAGAAAAACCACGTTATAATTGGCTTGCTTATTTTTTTCGACAATTTTGTTCTTTTTTTACGAAGAAACTTACTTTCATAATTTCTGTTTTAAAAAGGTATACTGTCCCCTAAAATAGGAAAAAAATGAATTTTTAAGCTTAGCGCGAAAACTACTGAATATTTTGAGCTCAAATTTTGGATTCCCACATAAAAGCTCATCTAGATTGTTTTTCTATTTGAATTTCTTATGGTTTCAGATCATATTTAAAAAAAAATATTATCATAATTCATAAAAAAATCTAAATTTACATTTTGACTGTTGTAAATGATGTTTTTAGTATTGGGTCGATTCATATTTTAATATAAAAAAACAAATCTTTGCAGTTCCTAATCTAGTTTATGTGTTATGTGTAAAAATCTCAAAATACGTTTTAACATTACGAGAGGGATTTTTCAAAACTCAATTCTGAAGTAACGGCTGGATCAAATTAAACTAAATTTTGTATACAAAGTTAAAAATGGATGCTGATTACAAATATGTGATAAAAAAGGGGAGTTCTTATTGAAATTTTTGAAGTTGGTGTTCATTTTAATATGAAAACGACCCCTTAACAACAATTTATCTAGATAATTATGTAGAACACATTATTCCTGAGAAATAACACTTTACACGTGTCTCTAGTGTCAATAGTCTTCGAATACAAATGAGTGTTTCTTTTTTTTCATATGACTGTACATTATACGAATTTGTTTATTTATTATTGGTTGAGTTTCTCTTATTAAAAGTAAAATCATTTTTTGAAATCTCAAGAATTTATATTAATCAAGAGTTTTTTTATGATCATTTGAAATTTTGGACCCTAAACTTTAATGGCGCCTATATCCTTTTGAAGACGTTTGGGACCCTTGTTTTTGCTATTATATTGTTTTTCCTGATATGTATTATCACCCCTTAAAGTTTTGCCTAAGAGTTCAGAAACATCCTGTACAATGGAAGCTGATTTATCCGACTTTTTGGTTCCAAAATAATCGGGGAACAAAATTAGTATTTCTGCAAAGCCTCGTTGCAGAAACGGTTGCCCAAGCTTTAGATGTGTTGACTGATTGATATTTGATTATTTTATCCTGCAAATGAAGAGAGTAAGTTTAATCAATATTAATTAAAAACAAATAAAGTGTGAAAATGAGGTTCGTGATAGTGAACATTTCCCGATACAATTTTGTTGAATTTGTGTACGAAGTTACCCTTCTAGATTTACCTATAGTTATATTTTACTTAACTTATCATCAATTGTTTTACGACATAGCATCCAGCGAATATTATAACGTATTTATAAATACTAGAGTTAAGGTTGGATGCATAGCTGCCTTGGAGACAAAATGTCGGATAAGTCAACCTGTCCTCTTCAAGAGGTTCTACAGTTAAGGGGTCCCAACCTTCTTTTCACTGTAAACCCCTTTCAGGATCAAAAAAAAAAAAAAAAGCGAACCCATCGTGCAGTAAGTATTAAGCAACAAGTCAAAAAAAAAAAAAATAGCGCACACACACACACTCACACACACACACACACACACACACACACAAAATTTCGAATAAATTTTATAGTTTGATGTTGCTCAGTAATTCGTAACAATAGTGAAAACATAACTGCAAAATATAGAAGTACGAGGCATTCCAACAAATTGAAATGATTGCTAGAAAATCAATGCAAAACAAATTCCATAAAAAACAAACCCACTGGTTATTTCTGGTTAAGATTCAGTGAACTTTCAAAAGACTCAAAATGGAGCAGTTGTGGAATAAACTCTGTAAAAACGATTCAGAAACGTTCCTGTAAAATAATGGAAAGCTGATGTGCTCAATTTCTGCCAGTAACGTATCTTGCAAAAACCAGGAACGTTTTCTGCTAATATTCAGTAACCTTCCTAAAATTATTTCGGAAACATCCTTAAAAATTCAGAAATCCTTCCGTTTGAAGCCATTCGTGTCTCTGGAACTAAATTTTAGCAGACATAATACAATAGCTTGGTCCATTCATGATTTATTCAGAAAGTTACACACGCAGTATTACAATCATGGCCATAACTAAGCTAGACTTGCAAGCAGGTATACAGAATTTTACTCGCATGCATCTCCTGCAAAGCAGCGTAGTCCATACTTATTTGCTCCTACAGGGAGGTTAATCAGCATAGACGCTCCGCAAGTACCCTGAAGCCGATTCAATTTATAAATACGCAATGTTAATCTTTAAACTGGGAGCTAAAAATATTTTTACACCAGTGAGAAGTCTGTATTCGTGCAACTTGTAGCAATTTAGGAAACTTTTTGACAATTATACTTGATTTTTCCAGGAAGTGGATAAAAACCATTGAAATCCCGACACGTTACACGGAAATACTCAGTAACGTTTCGGAATTTTTTTACAGTGAAGAAGCTCAAAGTTTAGCTGAAGTATCCAAGTTTTAGGCTTTCACTATGTTCAGCATTTAATTTACTTCTGTGTTTGCCTCTATATAATCCTTAAAATCCTTTTTCACATACAAACGTTGTCCGAAAGAGTAACAAAATTCTAAATATCTTTTTCTGACACAACGATTATCTGTAAAAGACAAAGCAGGAGTAAATCAAAGAATGATGGTTAAAAAAACTTTTATCACAACCGTCTCATATTAAATAAAGTACCTGGACGACCGAGCCTCGCTCGGTTTTAAAAGAATTATTTTTTGTCAACTCGTGTTTTTCTAAGGTTCGATACTTTTTCAAATATACTTGAAAAGCATCACGGTAACGAAATATTAAGGTTCTCATTGCTTCCGAGAAACGAGAATATAGGTGTAAACACTTCATCAGCATTATTATCATTTCAGCTATCAGAAGCCTACTACTGAATATTGGCTTCCTCTCCCCCACAGTCATCCACCTAGGGAAGTTCTGAGCTGATTGCGTATAAATATTTAACGCACGTTATTGCCAAAAAAGTAGTTTCTAAGACCAAACATGGCGACAATAAATATGAAAAAAATGATTGAAAATGCGCCGCTACCTTCTTATAACACTTAAGTACCAAACAAAGAAGATTCTGAATGCAATTAAATCAATATTTTGCTTTAAACTATATGTTAGGGGAGGCTGGGGTAATAAAAGACAAAAGGGGTAGTAAGAGACAAAAATAAAATAAAATAAAGTAAAATAAAATGAATACTAATATTCCAAAAAACTTGAAGCAACACTCTCATATTAATTGTATTAAATGATTAAATGGACTCTTCTTGATTTTTTAGGCGATTATTTAACTTAAATATTTTGGTTTAAAAAATGTTCAAAAATTTCAATAAATTCTTGTCTCTAATAACCCCATGTGGGGTAATAAGAGGATAAGGCTACCACTCTTCAAATATAGCAAGGTAAAATCCTGTGGAGTAGGTAATAAGAGACATTTGCAAGCAATTCTGAATCCGCTAGTATTTTTAAATTTTTGATATTTTCATCCGTTAAAAAAAATATTTTTTTCTCAAAAATTAATGTTTACAAATGTGTTTGTGAAATTCATTTCTTATAGTTCTAGGTCCTAAATAACATAATATTAGACTTAAGTATAGTTCTAATTAATGAACATATCCTTAGGGATCGATCAAAAACATCAATCTTATTTAAAGTGGCCAGGAAATATTTTAAAACTTCTCTAAAGTATAGTCGAAAATATGTTTAAAAAAAACGTGTCTTTAAAGTATGTGTTATTAGAGGTTTTTTCTAGTCCCTAAGTATAAATGAACTTGGGCTATTTTTTATCTAATAAAGTGGTAGTGAATTATAAGTAACTTACAGACATTCTACGCATAAAATCATACATTTATAACATCTAAATATGGTCTACTGTGATGAGTATAGCTGATTTTAGATTTAAACTATGTTGAAAAAAAAAATTCTATGAACATACGAAACTTAGAATAACCATCAAACTCATTGTATTTTACATAAAAACAAACAAATTTATTTGTATGGGGTAGTAAGAGACACCTGTCTCTTATTACCCCTACAAAAAATACATATGGGGTAATAAGAGGCTGGCCTACAACCTGCAAATAAAGGAGACTTTCAAGATTTCAAAAAATAGTACTGGTCAGAAGTTTACACATTAATAACTCCCAAACACTCCACCAACAAAATATCGCGAACTTTTAAGGTAAGATCAACGTGAAGGTTTTTTTTATTGCATGAAAAAAAATTTAAAACATGTTATAAACTTTTTAAATAAGTGTATTGTACTAAGGTATATGGTTCTTTATATTACATATTTTAAAAGTTGTCTAAGATTTTTTTTTGAGCAATCACGATTGCTTATTGCTTTCATTTGACTGTTTTTGGCGTTCCTTTGATCTTTCCCACCAGCACCCTCTGCCAGCACCACCGTCGACCGGCCGCCTCACGATGCTGCTCCTCAAGCAAAAACCGTCTCCAGTTTGCGTCCATATCCTACACTTACACGCATACATACATGCACCTACATACACACACTCAAACACATACACACACGCATACATACAGACACCTACACACACGCATACATACAGACACCTACACACACGCATACATACAGATACCTACACATGCACTCATGCCTGCACACAGACATAAACACACATGCCTACACACACATACACATACCCCCTACACAAACACACAGACATAAACACACACGCCTACATACTCACACACTCGTGATTGCGAAAAACATAATTTGAATTCAAGAGGTCAAATTTCAAAATTTTTTTTTTTTTTGTGATTTTTTGACTGTGCGTCTCTTATTACCCCTGTCTCTTATTACCCCGGCCTCCCCTACTTTTGTTTCCACTGTACAATTTTCCTGCCATTAATTAAAAGACTTTGAACATGGAGCCAATTTTATTGTATGTAAATCGGTTTTTAACCCAAAACTTCCTTCCATACTATGTCGCGATTCACCATTTTAACCCAATCGAGAGTTTCGTTTGGAATAAGTACGTTCTGTGTAGTTGGTTACTTTACGCCAGAAAATGCTACATACAGCATATTATCCATAAAAAGTGATGATCCACAAGCCACTCCAACAAATTATAACAACAAAATATAAACAGTCTCTAGACATATGTTTTTTTTTTTTTCGAAATAAAATTTAGATGCGTGATTTAAAAAAAAAAAAAAAAAACATATAAAACTATTTGAAGTGTAAAAAAGAATATAAGTAAATAAAATAGAATAATACGGTAAATCAATAGTTTTGCTCAAAAAAAAAAAGCCTTACATCGACTTACATAGTGCTTTTGAATTTGTTTTTAGCCAAGTGTGATTGAAATGAGCCAAAGTGACTAATATCAGCCAAGTCTGGCAACCCTAGGCTAGTTTAAAACTTTAAAGCAAGAAGAAACAAATTTTCATTGTTATGGTTGCAAATCGTCTGCCTTATGTTTCAATTCACAATTTTTTTCAAGGCTTAACTCAAAAAAAATTGCGATTTTGCAGGAAAAACATTGATGTAGATGAACTTAGAATGCTAAACTACAATTTAATCCAGAATTTCATCCAAATCGTTAGAGCCGTTTTTGAGATACGAAATATAAATATATATACATACTCACAAGAATTGCTCGTTTAAAGATATAAGATGATCTTTATCCTGTAAAATTAGAACCTAAAAATTTATACCGTCTTGAACTCGAAATAGGTTAGCAAGTATGCTAACATTTGTATTCAAAAGTAACGAATGGGAAAAATGAATAAATGATAGTAAAAAACGCTTGTACTTCATCTCAAACTAGCATAATAAAATTCCAAAATTATAATATTATTTTCACGAACCCCCCTAAAAACCTCTTGCAAACCACCGGTTGGGAACCGATAGTCTTTGGCAGCGGTTCCCAACTTTTTTTCCCTTGCCAACCCCTTACAAAATCTGAAAGAAGTTGGCAAACCTTTTGGCTGGTCCTTTTGAAATAAATAAGAAATAAGTAAAAGAAAAAAAAATCACGCAAAATAAAATTAGGGAGATTTTTTTTTAGTAATATTGCTCAATTGTTCATAACAAGGACAGACATATTAATGTGCCAATTATAAAAGCATAAATATTTCTACAAACTAAATTAATAGCTAGAAAATTAATTCAAAATAAATTCAACAAAGAACAAACACCGAGTAATTGTTCCTTGCTGAGATTCCTTCAACTTTAAAAAAACTCTTAATGGTATAGTTAAGAATAACTATAGTTGAGAGTAAATGAAATAAAAAGTGACTATGTTGACTAAACGTTGTCATGTAAAAACAATTCAGAAACATTCCTGGAAAATAATGGGCAGCTGATGTGCCCAATTTTTTACCAGTAACATATCTTGCAAAATCCAGGAACGCTTTCCGCAAACTGTTAGTAACCTTTCTGATGTTACCATTGAAACTCTCTGAAGAAATTGGAAATCTCCCCGGTTATACAGCCTATCAAGTCTCAGAAACCTTAATTACTTAGGTATTTTTCATACAAATTTTGTTAGAACATTCCTGATTTACCAAGAAAGCATCAGAAGCATTGATGCAGCCATTGACCAAATAAGACAGATGTGCCACCACCACGCATCACCTTTGCTTGCAATTTTTGCTTTGCTAAGCTACAGATTTCAAGTGACTTACATACACTTAATAAACCCGCTCAATCACTCTTTGAACTGGTAGTTAAAAGTACTTTTCACAACTGTAAATAGTCTGCATTCGTTCTTGTAGCGATTTAAGAAACCTTTTTGCAAAGATACTTGATTTGACGTGGAAATAGATGAAAACCTCTGAAATCCTGAAACTTTCCACGGAAATAATAAGTAACGTTTGGGAATTTTTTTACAGTATAACAAGTTATGAAATAAACAGAGTTGCCTTAACATTTCATTTCTATAGACCTTTGATCTCTCTTAAAAACTACGGGAAAAATTGCAAGTTTCTAGTATCATTAAAACGTTTCAAGAAAAATGCACATAAATTTTAGTAAAATCAATTTCTTTTAAGTCTCTAGCAATATAATAATAAAAGAATTAAAAACTACTACATAAAGCGCTATTCGTGAGATCTCGAACAAAATAGAAAATCAATTGGCAGGGTTGAATCGGGATGCCAATGCAATGGACAAGATTATTTGAGGAACAAATAAGAACAAGTACAAGTCGGACGAGAACCTAATAGTTGTCCAAACAGTCCATTACAAAAGTGGAACGCTCCGCCCTTTCTAAATCGAGGAGTCTTGTTCTAGAAATATTCGATTTGAATCGAACTCTCTTCTGATAAGGAATGGAGTTTTACAATGCTTCGTTCAATATGTTTTAGCGAATCCAGTTTGTTTTATTTACTTTCTCTTAAGAGAAAGTAAATGTGGTAAGTTTTCAGTGCTTAAAGAACTGAATGGTTTTCAGCGAGGCATTCGTAATGCAGTTTTGTATTTGATAATTTAAAAGACATTGAATTTTATGAAATAAGTTTTGCTATCATGAGCTATTTATGAGTTTGTTTAATATAAATATCAAAGATAACTTCATTGGAATACAGTGTTTAAAGAACAGAAAAGTTATCAGCGAGGTAGTCGTAATTCAGTTTTGTATTTGATAATTTAAAAGACATTGAATTTTATGAAATAAGTTTTGCTATCCTGCGCTATTTATGAGTTTGTTTAATATAAATATCAAAGATAACTTCATTGGAATACAGTGCTTAAAGAACAGAAAAGTTATCAGCGAGATACTCGTAATTCAGTTTTGTATTTGATAATTTAAAGGACACTGAATTTTATGAAATACATTTGCCATCCTGCGCCATTTATGAGTTTGTTTATTATAAATGTGAAAACTTCATTGGAATATAGTGCTTTAAGAACAGAAAAGTTATCAGCGAGGTACTCGTAATTCAGTTTAAGTAGTGAGTAATTTAAAAGAGATTGAATTTCCTGAAATACATTTGCTATTGTGTGACTCGCTTATTAGTTTGTTTAATATAAACAGGAAAGAGAATTTCATTAGAACACTGTGCTTAAAGAATTGAAAAATTTTCAGCGAGGCACTCTTAATGCAGTTTAAGCACGCGGTAATTTAAAATACATTGAATTTCATAAAAAAAAAATGTTTGTAGTCCTGTGTCATTCATGAGTTTTTATAAATATAAATATGAAAGTGACATAAGTTATATCTAGATGAAAGTTCTTAATAACCTACTTGACTTAAGTCGGAATTAGTTTAATACTCAAAAAATCTTGAGTTACTTAATTCATAACTAAGATACGTTAATTATCATAAAGTTATAAATAGTTGCATACCTTATCTATCTTACTTATAATAAATAATCAATGTTTGAATGTTCAAGATACATTAAAAACAATTCAGAAACGTTCCTGGATAATAATGGGCAGCTGATATGCCCAATTTCTGTCAATAGCATAGCTTGCAAATAACAGGAACTCTTTCCGAAAAATGCCAAAAACTTCTCTACAATGATCCTTGAAAGTTTCCTAGTTCAATATCTCCTCGGTTAAAGCCAGTCATGTCTCGGTAACCTGAAAGAAAAAAAGGTAGGTTTAATATAATTGATTTGAACCTTACTGGTTTACAAAGAAAGCTCCAGAAGCGTTAATGTAAGCATTGACAACGATTAGACAGAATTCAAAGCAAGAACCAGGCATTTCCCTTGCCACGCTAAGCTGCATTGCCGGGCTACAGTTATTTAGTGCTCTCATTGGGAACTTAGTCAATTCGTACAAGCCGCAGTCGAACAAACGTCAATGCACTGAATATATACGCTCAGTCAATCTCTAAAGTGGAAGCTAAAACATTTTTCTCACATTAGTGAAAAGTCTACTTTTGTGCAACTTGTAGCAATTCAGAAAACGTATTTTGCAAATACAGGTGTCCCTCGTATAACACGGTTCATTCGTTCCGTGTAATATCAAAACTTTTACGATACTTTTTTAAAAATAACAATTTTACTTATTTTTAATACTAATTAAGTATGTGCATGAGAGAAAAATCAGGATATATATATATATATATATATATATATATATATATATACGAGGTATCGTGTTATATCGAAAACGTGTTCCGTGTTCTATCGAAACCAAGTTTCATAAAAACAAAGTAACAATTTATTACAGTTATCAACCATTAACAGGATGTATTAAACAAAAATGAAATTCCATCTTTTTTAAACATAACATTCGAGTTATATCAGAACCATGAAGTATTAAATTCAAGTTTCGTACCGTGTAATATCGAAACCGTGATATAATAATCGCAAATTTGATATCGTGTAATATCGAAACAGTGTTGTAGAAGTACCGTGTTATACGAGGGATGCCTGTATACTTGATTTTAAGGGGAAATACATAGATGAAAACCTGTGAAATCTTGAACTGTTCCACGGAAATAATCAGTGACGTTTCGGAATTCTTAAAATAAATCAAATGAAATTTTCTCAAGAAATTAGGTGCAAGCTAGTTTTTTAATGGGAAATGTTTTTATTTCAGTGTTAAAAAAACTAGAATATTTCGCAAAAACATCGCTGTTTTTTATTTCCTGTTACAAAAAAGGAAGTATTGTATTCGTGAAAAAAAAATTTTCACTCAAAAATCGACCTTGATTTCCATTTTACTCACCCCGATTGTTTTTTTTTCGACTCGACCAAACGTGGATAAGTGCTTAAGAACGTATAGGCACGCGAAATATCCATAAAGACGATTCCCGAGTTAATTACAACGAATTTTCTCGTGACGTCTGTATGTACGTATGTATGTATGTGCATATGTGGTGATGTTCATATGTATGTCGTATAACTCAAGAACGGAATGTCCTAGAAAGCTGAAATTTGGTACGTAGACTCCTAGTGGGGTCTAGTTGCGCACCTCCCCTTTTGGTTGCATTTGGGTGTTTCTAAAAGAGTCTTTTGCCCCCTTTTGGGGGGGGGAATCATTGTTAATTTCAATGTAAACTCAAGTGGTGTTATAATTTGGCGGACACTTGGCGATTTATCACCATTCTTTTGGTCGCCAAGTTTTGTTGCCATCTTGGCAACAAATTTGGCGTTTTTTTTTAATCTGTTTCAATTTGGCCACTGTTGGTGATTTTTAGAGAGTAAACTATTTATCTCATTAAAATTGCCAGTAATGGGGAAATAACATTAAATTGGAGTAAAAGGAAGTCATGTGCTGCACACATCAGTTCTAACTCTATTCTCTTTTAATATTGTTCGATGTATTATTAGCATTTGTTAATATTATTCGATGTAGTGTACTTCTGGTGATCACATTTTTTGGCCTATCGGCCTTTTACATGGGGATGCTGCTGTTTAAATTTAAAAATTGACTATTTGTGACCACTCTAGTTTGCATTTATGCAATTTGATACTTGGGAGAAAAAAAATATTCTTGATTTTCACGGAAAACTGTCGGACATTCTGCAGTGGCCAAAAATAAAATGAGAGACATTTTGGAGTTTTCTTGCATTTAAATAAGTGTGATAATATTTTTAATGTTTTAATTTGTAAAAAAAAGGATATATTGAACCATGTTCAATTTTTTTTCCATCGATATTACAACACTGAACATTGCGCGCACAAGCGGATCTTAGCGAAAACAGTAGTGAGCTATAGAAAAAACAATGAAAATGAAAAAATCCGAAAACAAAAAGTGTAAAGAAAATAAAAAACAAATAACAAAAAAAAGGGAACTTTTTTTTTTCTCTCTCTCTCTCCAGACAGTTTTATTCCACTCTGACCAATTTCTTTCCCTCGATTATTAACGGCAGTCAACGCCACCTGGTGGTGGGTACTTCACGCCGAATGGTCTCCAAGGTATGACAGTCAGTGTTGCCATAGAAACCGCGTAGAAAAGGTGGTCAGAGAAAATGACGTTCTAAACCTGTCAGTATCGTCTGTTGGCACCACGCTGCCTGAAGCAAAAGGCATTAAGCTTTCCACACGTTTTCTTATTTATGTGGTAGAATAAACCAATTTAATATGTGTCACGATTTTCAGTTAACATTAATATAAAAGAATGTTTATGAAATAATTTGAGGAACGGAATTTGTCAACGTGAACGTGTAAAAATGATTTTTCTGGCTATAATTTATGTGTATTTGAAGATGAACACATATTTATTATTCGTAAAAATTGCAAACAAATCGTTTCCCTTTAAATGGTGTTACTTGCAATTCGAATTAAATTCGTTAAAATATAACAAATACACTGATTGTCAAAATAATTTCATTAAAAAATGTAAGGGTAAACTCGTTTATTATAACGAGTACGTTAACGTGCTTTTTAATAAGGGGTATCTGTACGCGTATGTAGGAGATCAATAGAGATGTTTTCTTTAGTCAAAAGTTCTATTTATAGTCACTAAAATTGATAGAATGAGCAAAAAAAAAAAAAAAAAGACATGGACAAGGAAATACCTTCAACCCCCAACATTTAATTTTATTTTTTTAAAATGCCAGATTCCTAAAACGAGGTGTCTCATCATGGGACGTCGAACTATTATGGCAATTCATCAGGAAACTTTTATGGAAAATATTACTGTAAAATGGAGTGTTTGCAGTAAGAAAAAATTACAGTAAATTGTGTCGAAAAAACTCGATTGCAGCGCCAATTACTACACCACGTGACTTACAGACTGAAGCGGGTTACAGCCTACTTTCCCTCACTCGATAGGTCGTAACTGGTATGAAAACAGCGACTGAATGTCTTTTAAGATTATTTTTTAAAGAGAGAAAATAAGTAAAAATGAAGTAATTCATCCCATGTTTTGACTATACCGAAAACAAATTTTTGTTAAATAGGAAACAATCCATTCCTCTAAAAAGAGCAATTTTTTGCCCCAGGGCTTAGTTAACCTCCAAAAAGCATTTTCTGTCTATTTATTAATATTTTTTGAGCAATCACGATTGCTTATTGTTTTCTTTTGACTGTTTTGAATTCCTATCATTTTATTTCCCCAACACCTCCCTCTGCCAGCACCACCGCCGCCGCGTCGACCGGCCTCACGATACTGCTCCTCTTGCGAAAACCGTCTCCAGGTTGCGTCCATATCCTACGCACAGACGCATACACGCACATGTCTACACACACATACTCATACCTGCGCACAGACACAAACACACACTCCTACACACACACTCATGCCTCCACACAGACACAAACACATGTGCCTACATACACGCACACACACACACGAACGCCTACACACACACGCGCGCGTACACACACAGCACTGCATACACAACGCGCGCACACATGCATACATACACACACACACACACGCACCCACACACATGCACCTACACAAACACACGCGCGCATTCATACACACACACGCTCGTGATTGCGAAAAATATAATTTGAATTCAAGATGCCAAAAATTCAAATTAATATATTTTTTTAAATATTTTTGAACAATCACGATTGTTTATTGTTTTCACTTGACAGTCCTTGACATTGTGGTCCTTTTTCAGCTTGGACCAGTTCTGCAGCACCACCGTCCACCGGCGGCGGCGCGGCTGGTCCTGAGCACTGTCCCCCGGAATCCACTTTTGCTGGGCGGTGGCGTCCATGTCCTACACACGCATGGTCATACACACTCCCCTACGCGCGCACGCCTTTACACACATACACACGCCTACGTGCACACACGTAAGCCTACACACACAACTATACACACGTAACCACCCAGTAGGAGGGACATGCTTGGGGGGGGGGGGGCATTTCTAGAAACAATAACTCTAATCAGTAGGATCTTGTCGCAACTCTTGATTACGAAAAACATAATTTGAATTCAAAGTTTCGGAATTCAAATTAGAGTTAATTGGGGGAAGTGGGTCACAGATTTTTTTTATTAATATTATCATTCGTTTCTCATTTTCTATGAAAAAAAAAAAAAACAGCTGCCATTTCACACTGGAATTTACTTACTGGATTACTTACAGGGTGTCCTGAAATAAACTGACTGTTTTCAAAAAAATATTTACGGGAAAACCGTTAATAATAAAAAATGAAAAATTCTTGCGGAAAATTCACGTGGTGAGTCGTAAATATTTTCCCCCCCAATTCTCTAAATTTTAGTTGAAAATATTTTCCAATAGATGGCGCTGCAGATAGTAAGCTCGTAAATCCAAACAAAAAAAAAAAGAAACTTTCATCATTTTTTTTTTTCGAGAAATGTTTTTAATGAACTTAAGTGCATAACAATATTTTCAAAACATTGACAACAGTCGGCTGTAATCACATGTCGCAATCGAAGGAAAAATCGGTGAATTTCAATTTTTCTTTTTTTGACTTACAGGCTTGTGACGTGCAGCGCCATCTATTGAAACATTTTAAACTAAAATTTGGAGCGGCAAGGGAAAAAAAATTATTCCCGGCCACATGAATTTTCTTCAAGAATTTGTTTTTCATCATTAACCACTTTCCTATAATGAATTTTTTAAAACAGTCAGTAATTTTCAGGACACTCTGCATATAGGGGAAGACTTAGTACTAAAATGTCAGTACCATTCACTTCTTCAGTCTGAATATCTGTCTTTTATGGTATTGTCTTCTTTACTAATAATAAAGCAGAAAGTCTCTCTGTCCGGAGGATGTCTGTAGGATGTCTGTGACGAGCATAGCGCCTAAACCGTTCGGCCGATTTTCATGAAATTTGGCACAAAGTTAGTATGTAGCATGGGGGTGTGCACCTCGAAGCGATTTTTCGAAAATTCGATGTGGTTCTTTTTTTATTCCAATTTTTAAAAAAAAAACTATCATAAATTACGAAATTATCATAACGTGGAACCGTAACATGTGCACAAGCCAATTGGCGAGATACGAAATTATCATAACGTGGAACTGTAACGTCGGTACAAGCCAATTGGCGAGAAAATTCACCATACATTATTTGTAAATATACAAGCGAACCAAAAGACCTTTAATTTTTCTATTACGGGCGAAGCCGTGCGGGTGCCACTAGTTACTAATAATAAAGCAGAAAGTCTCTCTGTCCGGAGGATGTCTGTAGGATATCTGTAGGATGTCTGTGACGCGCATAGCGCCTAAACCGTTCGGCCGATTTTCATGAAATTTGGCACAAAGTTAGTATGTAGCATGGGGATGTGCACCTCGAAGCGATTTTTCGAAAATTCGATGTGGTTTTTTTTTATTCAAATTTTAAGAAAAAAAAAACTATCATAAATTAGGAAATTATCATAACGTGGAATCGTACCATGGGCGCAAGCCAATGGGTGAGATACGAAATTATCATAACGTGGAACTGTAACGTCGGTACAAGCCAATTGTCGAGAAAATTCACCATACATTATTTGTAAATATATACAAGCGAACCAAAAGACCTTTAATTTTTCTATAACGGGCGAAGCCGTGCGGGTGCCACTAGTTACTAATAATAAAGCAGAAAGTCTCTCTGTCCGGAGGATGTCTGGATGTCTGTAGGATGTCCGTGACGCGCATAGCGCTTAAACCGTTCGGCCGATTTTCATGAAATTTGGCACAAAGTTAGTATGTAGCATGGGGGTGTGCACCTGGAAGCGATTTTTCGAAAATTCGATGTGGTTCTTTTTTTATTCCAATTTTAAGAAAAAAAGTATCATAAATTACGAAATTATCGTAACGTGGAACCGTAACATGGGCACAAGCCAATTGGCGAGATACGAAATTATCATAACGTGGAACCGTAATGTCGGTACAAGCCAACTGGCGAGAAAATTCACTATACATTATTTGTAAATATACAGGCGAACCACAAGACCTTTTGATTTTTCTATTGCGGGCGAAGCCGTGCGGGTATCACTAGTTAGGAATAAAATACTAAAATGTATCTTTAAAAGACTTTCACAATACTTCAAGTATGGTAATTTAAAATCAGAGTTTCTTTTTACTTTCTTCTATATCTAAGATATAGAAGAAAGTATTGGATTCGTGCAAATTTTCGAATTTCGAATTTTGACGGATTCGAACGTTTTGAGGTGTGCTGAGTCCATTTCGACTATTTTTGGAAAATGTCTGTCTGTCTGTGTGTATGTGTGTGTGTATGTGTGTATGTGTGTCACGTCTGTGTGTGACCAGTTTTTTGTGGCCGCTCTACAGCAAAAACTACCGCATGAAATCGAACGAAATTTGGTACACATATGTACCCCTATGTGAACTTGTGCCCATTGGTTTTTAGCGCGAATTCATCCAAGGGGGGTGGAGCAATTTGACGTTTTTTGAGTTACGCGTGATTGCTATTCCTCAGGCAATAATTGGCGGAATCAAACAAAATTTGGTCCATATGTTGCCAGTAACAGGAACAGGTGCTGATTCAATTTTGGTGTCAATAACTCAAACGGGGGTTGAGCTATAGAACGTTTTTTGTCGTCAATTGTGACTGCTGTATCTCAAGAAATAATGAACGGAATGAAAGAAAAATTTATCGGCAAGTAGCCCTTAGTGAGTATAAAAGCTGATTTTATTTTGGTGTCAACAGCTAAAAAGGGGGGTAGCGCAATCGCCCGTTCTTTTTTTCCATTGTGAGTGCCCTATCTCAAGAAGTAATGCTACGTTCTGGTTGAAATTTGGAATATATGTGAATCCATATGTAAACAGGCTTTGGTTCAATTTTGGCGCCAATCGCGCCAAGAGGTGCTGATTTATTTTCATTATCATTATTTTTTTTTTTTTTTTGAATAAAAATAGCTTTATTAATGCATTAATAAGAAAGATAAATCGTAATAGATTGTCGTCTGCGTATTTCTCGTGATTTTAATTGTATGGAAATGATAGGAAATATTATCTCAATGATTTAAAATTTTTAACTGTTGCCATCTTATGTTTGTTAACAAATAAAATATTTGTAGTTCATTCAAGCAAGGCTTTTAAAATAGCTTTCAATTTTCGCTCTTTGCTTTGCTTTTGCAATAATTCAGACATTGGGATAGTCGTCAAGTTTTTGCATGTGTCATTTTGTTTTTGTTGGGAATATTGCTTCCTCGTCAAGCATGGGGAGGGATCAGAAAAAGGAAAAATATAGAAAAAAGTTTCGTGATGGCTAGAACATACTAGTTTTGCTTGTTTGCATACATTAAGATGTTTCTTACATACTAAAAGTTCTCTCTATGCGTCATTAGCGTCCAACAGTTTTTGTAGGATTTTATGACCAGTAGGTGCAAGTGGCAGCTGAAATAACTTCCATTTTTTGTAGCAGTCATCAGAATTTTATTAATAACATATGAATTATGTGTGTAGAAATTTCTGTCTTTCCTGATTATGTGTATTTATCATGAAAGTGAATAGAAAAAAAAACCCCGGCTAACAAAACCTTTTTTAATTATAATGAGTTACTTTTAACATAACTGTGCAACTTTTTTTTTATTATTATTATTCTCTCGCTGCGTCAGCGTCACCCGGCTTTGCACGGACTACCTCGGAAATGAAAGTTGCGTCATCTATTCGCCAAAACACATAAAAAGCTTAACAATGGCTTTAAAACTCAAAATAATCCTTCAACTGTATAGTTCATCGCTTAACGCGCCAAGCAACCACGCTGCCGTAACCCTGCTTTTAGCGAGTGAAGCGTTTCGCTGCATAAACAATAATATAGTAAGTACGTTATGAAAACCAATCACAACAGAATAATACGACAGATCAAATTATTTACATAAATAAGTAACTATCTTCAACTATAAGAGCAAAAACAAATCTTGAAGAAATAACGAAAGCAAAACCCATTAGAAAAATCCTACAAAATTAAATTTTGTACTTAAATATCGAAAAAAAAGTGCATTCAAAAAAAAACAGTTCGCTGACCGTAACAGCGTAGCCGACTTCGTGTCTGAGCCGCTCGGGCTGGTTCCTCGCAGCTATCGACACTGTCGGCCAGTGCCCTCTCGATGAGTTAACTTACCTCGCCATCTATACGGAATTCATAAACAATTAATTAAACATTTAATTTTCAATTACAAATATTTCGGTCAATCTGATTTAGAAAAAAAAAAAAAAACTCGTCTTCCTCAATAAATGGGCTGTTTAACACAAAAGTAATTTTTCAATCTAAACCAGTAGTTCCTGATGAGATTAGCGCATTCAAACAAGCAAACAAACAAACTCTTCAGCTTTATGATAATATTATATATACACGCACATATGTGCAATTTATATGGCATATGCAATACATATGTACCATATAAATTGTAAATATGTGCGTGAAAAGATTCAAATAATAAAAATTAGTTGAGCACAATTCTGTTAGGAGTACCGTTGCAATGGTCCAACACCGTTAAAAACTACTCAACGTTAAGGTTGAATTATCATTATGAAGAGGAAAATGCCGAAAGCTTTGCATTTAGTCACTTCGTTTCAAAGAAATACTCCTCCTAAAACGGTAAAAATAATTCCCAAAATTTTTAAAGTAAAATAAAAATCGATGCTACTTTACAGTAACATTCTTTTAGACGCGCATCGAGATAATTTCTTTTCTAACTACCCGCAAGTCCCATCTCGTATCTTAATTCTTAACATCACACCAGGAATGACAAGCCGTTAGGGGAATTTCTTTGCCAATGCGGACATGTTTCATCTTTAAAACCAATAATTTAGAAACCCTGCCTCCTTTTTAAATACGTGTTTAAATCTTTTCAGTATGATAAATAGCTCTGAAAAGAATGCAAATGAACTTGTCACCGCTGACTTCGCCGAACATAATAAAGAAGGAGAGTTTCGAAAGAAAAAGGAACTGAGTTGAAAAGAAACTGCATAATTTAGGGCTGACGCTATTTTTGAAAGTTTGTTTTAAAACTTAACACTAAATAGTATCTTTCAGGCTTCATTTTAGACATCTTTAACAACTTATCTGAATGATTTTTTTTTCCTTGAAAATAGTGAAAGATCATCAATGGGGTCTTTTCCGAAATTTTAAATGTATTTTTTTCTGAAAGAGCATGCTTAAAAACATAGGATTTGACCCTTTTTAAAATCATTTGACAAAGTTTCCTGTTTTTAAGAAATCATTTAAATCGGTGCGCAGAGTCAATTTAATGTCTTACGCTTCTGCACAGGACATCACAAGCGATGAAATAACATTCACTGATGCCATTAGCGCAGAGTGCAATATTTAATTCGCTTCTTCACTCATATGTAGTGGCAACGATATGGCTGATAGTAAGCGTAGAGCACACTGTTAAATTCGCTTCTTAATTATCATGATCTGGAAAAGCGGTAGACAGCAAGCGCAAGCATTGAGCGCGTCAGTGGAGTATGCACCAAAAATCATCAATTATGACGTCATAAAGACCATGTCCTGTTCGAAAAATCGAACATGTAAAAAAAGTAATTTAAAATTAAGCGTTTTGAAAATAAAAGTTTCCCCTCTCTCCATGTTATTATTATTTTTTTACTCATTCTGTCAGCTTTAGTGACTAAAAGTAGTACTTTTGATTGATTGAAACAACCGTATTATTACACGCTAGTGGTACCCGCACGGCTTTGCCCGTAGTAGAAAAAATCAAAAAGCCATTTGGTTCGCCTATATATTTACAAATAATTGGTGATGAGTTTCTTGCCAATTTGCAATGTTAATTTGCTCGCCCAAGTTATGGTAATTTGCTCATTTTTGTTATGGTAACTTATTCGTCAATGTTACTGTAATTCGCTCGATAAAACGGGCTAAAAATTCGAATAGAAATAGAGCAATATTCAAATATTTGAAAAATCGCTCCGAGGTGCTCACCAATATGCTACGAACTAATTTTGTGCCAAGTTTCATGAAAATCAACCGTTAAGGAGCTATGCGCGTAAAGACATCCAAACAGAGACAGAGATCCAGACTTTCAGCTTTATTATTAGTAAAAACAAGAAAAGATGTTTTGAAGCTGAATGTTTCCCTCTTGGATGTATGACAAAATTTGTCTCAACGCATGAATAAAAATATTTCTGTATGATAAGTAACAAACGTAACATTCATGAAATGCACCGCCAGCTCAGTCATTTCATGTATTTCTGTCTGCTATAGGGCGGTAACTTCCTGAAATTACCATTAATAGCCTTCAATCTTCGAGTTGAACCGAACCATTGCTTCTGTCATTCGTCTGGTCAGTGCTAATTCTGTATTAGCTACCAGTTTGTTTGGCACTCTAGGCTTCCTTAAGAGGTTTTCCCCTTCTAATACGGTCACATTCTATGCCGAGCTGATGAGTACTAATAAGCAGGGCTGTGGAGTCGAAGCGTCGGAGTCGGACTCCGGGGATTTTCTTCTAATTTCACTGACTCTCCTTAATTTTTTTACAAACTGACAACCAATTGGTTCTATTACATGTATAAAAAGCTAGTAATGAGAAAATAACTACCATTATGGCAATCAGCTAGCTTAAGTGCTTACCGAACTTTCTATAGCCATCCTCCAGTTTTCTTGCTTTTTAACTTAACTAATAGCAACTGTCAACAGACGGTTTTGTTGCCTAACATTTTCAAGTAATCACTTTCAAATAAAAATAGAAATATTGTGTTCTGTTCAATCTCAGTTATACAATAATAAAAGGAACATAACAATTTAGTAAGACGAGGCCCGTAGCTCAGGTGGAAACTTTTAAGTATGATCGGCAAATTCAAATAAGTTCTGGAGCGAAAGCACGAATTCAAAAGATCCGATGAAATAATCTAATTTTTTTTTCTTTATTAAGACTACTTCTATAAGCTTGGTTCTCACTAAAAAGTTTGGAACAAAATAAGTGTAAATGATTTCTTGGATACAACACTCAATAATTGCAGTTAATTTCAAAATCTTCATATTAAGATTAATTCTAAAGCAGTCAATAAATTTTAAATTAAAAATTTAGCGAAGAAGAAATATAGGTAGAGTAAAAGCTATTCGTACACATTTGTATGTCGCCGCATTTTGTGTAAAATTAGCTCCTGACGTATATGTGCCCTATTTTTGTTGAAATTTTGTTAATGAAATATATTTTAAAATATATTCGAGAAAATTTTCAGAATTAAATTATTTATATTTTTTTATAAACTTTGAAAGTAACTTTGGAAGTCACCTACCAGATGGGTGTCACCCGGGCCAAACCACCCCCTCTTTAAAACTTGGACTTTGAAAAAAAAGCTTTTTTACTCTCAAGTTACAGCTTTCAAAACTTGTAAGCACAAGATTTGATCAATATCTATTTGTTGAACATTAAAGGGGAGGGGGATTGCAGTAGTTCCTTTTCAATTTTTTTTAAAGCGATTTTTAAGTCATCTCACTTTTAAACTCGTAACTATTGGAAAATTTGATTTTTAAGTTGAATTTCTAACGTTGTATGGTTCTTGGGTTTACAATAAAAAACAAAATGCGAAATTTTCATTAAAAAAGATTAATATTTCAATCTCTGTTTAGAGGTTTCCTTCTTCTCCTGAAGGGAGAGAGGGAATTGGAAAAGTACAATTTAAAAAAAATAAAAAAAATAAAAATCAGGTGTCGGAATTGGAGTAGGAGTCGGGCGTTTCAAAATCCAGGAGTCGGGGTCGGCAATTTTCCTTCCGACTCCGCAGCCCTGCTAATAAGCACGAAACTGCAGTCCACGGCTGGAATGACTGAGCTGGCGGTATATTACTGCCAGCAATGGGCTGTAGGACGGTAAATTACTGAAACGTAACATTATTTACTGATTTGTGTAGCAGAGGCTCGTTTATCCAGCCTCCTTTTATCTGCATCTCCGGTTAATCCGGATCAAATTTGAAGAGTTCCAAAAATCTTATTCATTCAATAAATAATTTTACACTTGCTTCTGATTTGATTAACGGTACAACTCCTACATACAGTGGGTCCCAAAAGTGTTCGTACTCTTTGAAATTTTTTAGCAAAACCAAAGTAACTCGAAACTGAATTCGAATATGAAGTCCAATATTTTTTCACATCATTCCTATGTCATTCTAAATACAAACCATTGGTTTCTTCAAAATATTGACGGATCTCCTTTTTGAAATGGGTCAGAAAACTAAGAGACAGAGAAATAACATGCCACAAAAGTCATCGTACACTCAAATATTTTCGAATAAATTCATGATTAAAATTATCATATGTCGTTTTTTTATTATTTTTGCATTGTGTTGACCCTTAACTGTTATTTGGCTTTAACTTTTCGTTTATTTATTCCTTAATATTGGGCTTATTACTTTAAAATGGCTGGTATTAGTAAAAAGCCACAAACACCATTCGATAGTTGAATTTTTTCCTCACAGTAGCGGTACATTGGTTTGAAATGTCTCTAAACTAGTTAATTTATTTCATTCTATAGTAAAGTTCTTGATGAAATGATTTAAAGAAAGGAATCGGATCGAAAACAAGGCAAAAAAAGGTCAACAGGCAAAGTTAACAAAGCGTGATCGGAGATTTACAGTTAAAAAAATTATGAAAAGTATACATTTGAGTGCTGTAAAAGTTTCTGCAGTTGAATGAAAATTTTTTAATTTAATTTTCACCTAAAATTGTTCGCCAAGTTCTCTGAATTGCTGGATTACACGGAACCTCTTCCTGCAGAAATTTTCTTGGCCGTACGAAAAGCAAAAAGCTTACGCTTTTCGCCGCAAAATCAATGATAAATAAGATCAAAACGTTTTATAATTACGCCTTACTTACAGATAAAAATTAATTCAACATTTTTGTTGTATAATTGTAAGTAGAAGAAAAAAATAGGAACTTAATCTTAAGAACTTAGTTGGATCAGTTAATCAGGATGGTGGAGGTGTTCTAGTGTGAGGGTGCATATCAGCATTAGGACTTGGTAGTTTGGAATTTTTTGATGAAATAGTGAATCATGCTGTTCCTTTAAATATTTTAAAAACCAATTTTAATTATTAGCCAAAAATTTGTTTATTGGAAACAACTTTGTTTTTTATCAAGGTAACGATAAGAAGCACACGGTATCCAACGTATGCGTCTAGTGCCTCGAAAATTGACCTAAAGTTTAGAAAATACCCCCTCAATCTCCAGATTTGAACTGAATGTAATGTATTTAGAGATATATGGAGGCTAGATTACGAAAATAGGGCTTTAAAACGAAAATAGAGCTAGAAACAGTAAGACTCGAAGTGTGGTTGAACACTTACTCAGAAATTACGCAAAAAAAAAAAAAAAGAAAGAAAGAAAAAGAATAAAATTTAATCCTAGACGTTTAAAAGGTGTTATGAATGCTGCATGATGTTCTGCTAATTAATAACTTAATCAAAAGTTAGATTATTCAATAATATATAGACATTTTGTAAAGTGTACAAAGACTTTTGTGAGATAAAATTTCCGGCACTTTTTGATTTTCAATTTTTTAAAAATTAAGTTTTAATATTTTTTAAAAACTTTTTATGTAGTTTTGTTAAAAAATGATCATAGATCTTATAATTAAATACCTATTCCGAAATATTAATTCTAACCAATGGATTGAGGCCTATTTCGTTGAAAGTCGAAGGTGTACGAAGACTTTTGGGAGCCACTGTACGTCGCGAAATAAATTTTTAAAATATGATAAATATCAAAGCACATTTTAGAGCTTCAAACTGACACCACTGCAGTTGAGCTAAAAATGATGAAAGTAATTGATAGAATAATATCAATGATGAAGTATGGATTTTAGAGAAATAATCCTATGTAGTTTTGTTTCAAAACCTTTTTTTTTCTTTGCACAATAAAAGGTACATTTTCTTGTTTAAGGATTCGTTTTGCCTATTTTCCATACACTGTAAAAAAAATCCGAAATGTTACTGAGTATCTCGATGTAACGTTTCTTTGTTTCAATGGTTTTTATACACTTCCTAGAAAAACCAAGTATCATTGTCAAAAAGTTTCCTGAATGACTACAACTGCTCCTGAATTTCTACACGAATGCGGACTTTTCACTGTTGTGAAAAATAATTTTAGCTCACAGTTTAAAGATTAACTGAACGTATTTATAAAGTGTATCGACTTCTGTTTGATTACGGCCTGTCCAGACCGAATAAACTTCTTAAGGGAGCGAATGAGTGCATGGACTACGTAGGGTTGCAAGAACAGCAGGCGAGTAAAGCATCTTATTACTTGAATTCTGCTTTAGCTATGGCCATTCTTGCAGTACTGCTTTTGGAGCTTTTGTGATAAATCAGAAAGGTTCCAAGCAGTTATAACTACCTAAGCTTACTCTACAGTTACGGAAGCACGACTGGCTTTAAACGGGAAAATTTCGCTATTTTTTCAGGAGGCTTCCAGGATCATTTTAGGAAGGTTATTAAATTTTAGCGGAAAATGTTCTTGGTTTTTTTCAAGATATGTTACAGGGAGAAATTGGGCACATCAGCTGTTCATTATTTTCCAGGAACGTTTCTGAATCGTTTTTACAGTGTACTACCTGGGTTAACCGGTTTTTTTTTTACTCGGATTTCTTTTGGTTCCAGTGAGTCTAGGCAATAAAGAGTCACTGTATTGAAATACAACCGCATCTGTCTATTAATATATCTGTAGAGACATTGGTATATTTTTGAAAATTCAAGCAAGCAAAAAAAAAAAAAAAAAAATAGTTCTACTCTGTTGCATTGTAAAAAAATCCCCAAAACGTCACTAATTAGTTCCGTGGAACGTTTCGGGATTTTACAGATTTTCATCCATTTCCTCGTAAAATTAAGTAACTTTGCAAAAAGGATTCCTGAATTGCTACAAGTTGCACGAAGGCTGACCTTTCACTGTTGTGAAAAATGATTTTAACTCCCAGTTTAAAAAACGAATGAATGTGTTTATTAACTGCATCGGTTCCAGGTCGACTATGGTATGTTCAGATCGATTAAGGTTTTTGTGAGAACAATTAAGTCACTGGGTAGCTAGCAATGGAGATGATTAGTTCTAAACACGCAATTCTGTCTTAGCTTTGCCCATTGCTGCATTATCGCTTCTGGTGCGCTCTTCGAGAATAAGGAGAGTTCTAATTAATCAGAACATGAGACATCACTGGCTTCAACTGAGGGGATTTCCAAATTCTTCACAAGGTTTCAAAGATAATTTGAAAGATGTTACTGACTTTTTACGGAAAACGTTCCTGTTTATATCAAGACATGTTACTGGTAGAAATTGGGCATATCAGCTGCCCTTTTTTCCCAGGAACGTTTCCGAATTGTGTTTACAGTGTGCATCACTTGCAATTCTGAATGAAACTGACCCTTTGACAGATTTCGACTTGGAATTAAAAATACAGTACAGTTCGTCCCTGAGGTTTGGAGTTTAGGGCAGGGTGATAACAGAAGATGATGCCAGGCGTGCTTAATCGAGTAAATATTCTTGGTCATGCACTTATCAGTTTATCATTTGTTCGAGATTAGAGTTTATCAAAAATTTTTTTTCAAGATTCTGCAAAGATGCTGAAATGCGATAACTGTTTTTATTACTTAAAAAAATGAATGTAAAAAGTCAATAAGCAAATAAATAAATAAATAAATGAAATAATAATAATAATAATAATAATGATAATAATAATAATAATAATAATAATAATAATAATAATAATAATAATAATAATAATAAAAGCAAAATAAAGAGAATTGAAACAACCAAATAACGCCTTCAAGTTCCATATTGTCCACACTAGAGTATTACTTGTAATGAAAATACGTATAGAGTTAGGAATATATTTTCTTCAAAAGTTTTAGGACATTTTTTTCCCTTTTGTAATTTTTACATCAAGTTTGTAAAATGTAGTTTTTGTCGTACCGACTTTTGATTTTTCAGCGTAAATACGGCACAGTCACTCACGTTATATTAAAACCCTCATCTTTAAAGTGCATTTAATAAATAATAAGGTAGCACAGAAAGTGTAAACAAGTACTAATAACCAGGTACCTACTTGCAATCAAAGTACTGTAGCAATTCGACATTTTCGTTCATTTTCTTTTTCATTAAAAAAGGGGGTCGATTGTAATCATAAAACAAATTTCTGCAATCCATATAGCCATTTGTGCAATTTTAACTATGTTACGTTTTAAATTTTCACATAAAATTGAAAATTTTATTCTAGAGTTAGGAATATTGTTAAAAGAGATCTAAAGGTTTTGTCTTAAAATTTTTGAAACTAAATATTTCGCAAAATACTTGCACTTTTACTTGAAGTTTTGTAAATATCATGTAGTTTTTCTTACACGATAGTTACTTTAAGAAATGTGCTTGCATATTTGATTTTTTTCCACCATATGGAGCAATAACTGTTTTATTTATTTATTTATTTGGAATCGTTTTCGTTTTGTATAACATATTGCATATGTTCGAGGGAAATAAGTTCAAATCTAGAACTTTGAATGATCTTATAACTATAACTGTCCAATGAAATATCTTCCAGTTGCACGTTAAATTTTTCAGAAAAAGGACAAACTTGGGACACGGATTGCTCAGTAAAAATTCATGAGGCTCAAACGTTCATCAACAACACAAAACTTCTCAAACTCTCTAGAAACCCATTAGTTTTTAAAATTAATGATTCAAAAGTTTTTCCATCGATTCCGAAGAACTTTCGAAGGGTCTAGAAGGATTGGAAAAGAATGCTAATGAAGATCCCCAAACTTTTGGTCCCAATAATAAAAGTACGTTTCTCAGATGACCCAAGAAAATTGCTGGGAAAAGAGCAAAGGAGATATTTGCCATAAGTTGAAGTATGTTCTTTTTATGACTATTTAGTATCAACTGTAGGTATGCGATGCTTTAGATGGGTTTTTTAATATTACATTCTAACGTGATGATGAAATCTAACGTAAGATAATTTAAGAAAAGTGATATTTAAAAAAAGTACGTATGCATAAGCACAAGAAATTAAAATTTTAAAATATTAGTTTTTTATGCTGTTTGGATATTATTTTTATTCAGGAGATCAAATCTAAAAATTAATTTTTGCAACAGCTTTGTATCAATCTGTCAGTATTGTAGTGAAATCAACAGTTTCTATAATGTAATCTCGAGGTTTTGTTACAGTAACAGACCATCTTTTACAAGTTTGTAGCTTCTAATATCCATGTGTAATTTTTAAAAAAAGTACTTTAATTAAAAAAAAAAGAAATTGGTAGTTATCTTTTTTAAAAGATCGAGATTAATGCTTTGTTGTTGTCATGAATTTTATTAAAGATTATTGTTAAATAACAAATACTAGCTTTGTATTATTGTATAACATTGTTTTTCAAAAACTGTCTTACTTCTACACTTCAAATCTTCACACATGTTTTAAACACGGACACTTGCCCCAATTTTTGGACTCGTATTAAACGGTAAAAGTAGATGATTTTGGTAACATTACGTAGTGTTTGAAAAAGGGTATTGTTGATAGTCGTAAGTTGTTAAAGTTAGAATCTGAAATTTTAAAATTACGAATTTATCTTTAATTTAAAAAAAAATGCATTATAATAGATTTTACAAGTACTAATGAAGAAAAATACATCCTCATATCACGGAATTGAGTTTTTTATTAACTAAAGTAACAGGAAAATAATAATGATTTCACACGTTGCTTTTAAATTCTAAACTTTTTTGCATGAATAAAAAAAGGGAAAGAAAAGAAACGCATGTATTTTTTTACGCACAAAAAATGGCAAAAAAAGAAGAAACTACATTTGTTAAAAGGCTGTCAGGGATTGCCACGGATATTAATGAACAATTTCTTTCCTTCGTCTCGTTGCCAACGGTCATATCTTAATTATCATTTTATTAATCGTAATTAACAGATCGTTTGGTGATGGTTCTCTTATATACCTCAAGGTAAAACATAGGATCCGGTTAACGAATTTAGTATCTTATTAAAGATTGCTACTACACGCAAGAAGACACATAAATTAGCGTTAATTTGAAGAATTCAGTTGCATCATAGCATTTTCGTAATTCGTTTATGTTTTCGAGAGTTTCTTTAACTGAGACCATCGTTTTTATACATATCTTCACTTAATCGTTTATTTGCAACCAATTAATCTTTCTTTCCAGAAATTAATTACTATTATTAAATAATTTTATAAAGTAAAGCATTAGCTTCCATTAATTACGAAAAGCCGTACAGCATATTACTTAATTTGCAACAAATTATATAGTGCATTGAAAATGAAAGAAACCAGTAATTAACGTTTACAGTTCTTCGAATTAATGACTTGATGTCTTTTTTTTTAAGTTCATAACTAAAACACACTTGATATTAAAAACCTACAAAAATCCCATTTTTAGAATTGATTTTTATTCCTATACGCCACAGACGCATACGCACACTCGCACACGCATATATTATGTGTCTGTGGGTACAAGGTTTCTTAAAATTGTGACTACTAGTGTTTTGAGTGTATATAAAAGTATAACTAACACTATTATATAAACACTATTATATAACTTGTGTAATTTACAGTACACACATCAAAAATTATTTTAAAACTTTCAAGATGCATTTGTTTTAGGGTTTACTTATATTTTGCTGATGCTCCCCTTCCTGGAAGTAATCTTAGTCTGCAGATGTATTTTTGGCAGTTCACTTAACCTGCATAAGTTTTCAAAAGTACACTTAGCACAGCAGATGTTTTAAGAATTACGCTTAACCAGCTGATGTTTTGAGAAGTATAACCTGTTTTCGGAAGTTCATTAAATCTACATATGTTTTCAGAAGTGCACTTAGCTTGCAGATATTTTGAGAAGTACATTTTTTCTTAAAGATGTTTTGAGAATTACCCTTTGTCTGCAGATGTTTAAAGAAGTACACCTAGATTGGAGCTGTTTTCGTTTGTTCACTTAACCTGCACATGTCTTCAGAAGTACACATACGCAGCAGATGTTTTAAGAATTACACTTAACCTGCAGATGCTTTGAGAAGTACACCTAGCCTGTAGCTGTTTTCGTTTGTTCACTTAACCTGCATATGTCTTCAGAAGTGCACATAGACAGCAGATATTTTAAGAATTACACTTAACCTGCACATGTCTTCAGAAATACACATAGGCAGCATATGTTTTAAGAATTACACTTAACCTGCAGATGTTTTGAGAAGTACACCTAGCCTGTAGCTGTTTTCGTTTGTACACTTAACCTGCATATGTCTTCAGAAGTACACATAGGCAGCAGATGTTTTAAGAATTATAGTAAACTGGCAGATGTTTTGGAGAAGTGCACCTAGCCTGCAGCTGTTTTCGTTTGTTCACTTAACCAGCATATGTTTTCAGAAATACACTTAGCTTGCAGATATTTTGAAAAGTACCTTTTGACTGCAAATGTTTTGAGAAGTACCCTTTGCCTGCAGATGTTTTGAAAAGTACACCTACCCTGTAGCTGTTTTCGTTTGTTTACTTAACCTGCATATGTCTTCAAAAGTACGCTAAGCTTGCATATATTTTCAGAACTACTCTTCGCCTGCTGTTGTTTTCAGAAGCCTTATTATATTGTATATGCTTTCAGAAATTAATTCATTTTATTACTTGTTCCGTTTTATTGACTTATATAGTATTTTGCTTTTTTTTTTTAATCATCTTATTGTATTTTTTTCTCCACATCAGTTATTTAAACACGTTTTTACTGTCATACTATACAATTTAAAAAGTTTGAATGAAATTATTTGTACATAACTGGATTAAATAAAAATTTCTTTTTTACTCTATGAGAAAATTCCTAAACGTCACATATTGTTTCCTAGAATCGTTCCTGGATTTCATGATTTTCCACATGTACCCTGTGAAAATTAAATGTATATTTGCAAAAATCTTTTCTGAATTGCTACAAGTTGCATAAATGCAAGTTTCTGACTAGTGAAAATATTTTCTAGCCACCAGTGTGCAGATATACTCAGGGTCTTTATTTGATGTTTTGTTTTTAATTGCTCCCACCCCTCCATAGATGACTGAGCCACTGAAGGAAATGAAACGGCTCTGCCAGTATTAGTTAACTTGAAAAGGGTTTGAAGCCTCGTGGATGTTCATTTTTGCAAGCGTTGAAGCAAGTTAGCTCTTCGATAGCTTTCAATCTGTGCCAGCGTTGGCCATATCTGTCCTTCATAGCTTTTTTGACTCATCAGACAGATGCCAAGATATCAACATACAGGGTGTTTAAAAAAAATGACCTGTTAAAAAAAATTATAACTATTCAGATTTTAATCCACCGGTAATCGTTAGAATGGGACAAATTTCGAGTTTCACAGAGTTGTTGACAGGTAGCGCTAACTCTCTTTCTTCACCCGCCACTTCTGTGTTTGTGAAAATGGCGACTGCACGACAAAACTCGTATTGTGTTTGTTCTAACTTCGCGAAGTGCGAGTCCGTAACAACTGTTCAGCGTGATTTTCGTCAAGAATACCCTGATGTTGAACCTCTGCCCCGAAAAGCATTAGAAGATGGTATAAACAATCAAAGACACGGGTTGTTTGTGTAAGGAGTCGATGCAGATATGCTTGCAAAAGTTTGGGACGAATTTGACTACCGTGTAGACGTATGCCGTCAATCCAAAGGTGGACATATTGAACACCTTTAATTTTGTATGTAGAAAAAACCTTTTTATTGTCCATGTAACATAAAATTAATCTGAAGTGTCTATTTTCAATAGTTTTCATAATGTACGCATTTCAAATCGGGTCATTCTTTTTGAAACACCCTGTATTACGTTTTTTTAAGGTTCCGTAAATACTCCAGAAACATTACGTCTTTTTATTAGGTCGATGTTTGAATGTTTCATTAGTGATTCCAAGTAAATTTCAGGAAAGTAACCTTTTTGCGATATTTTGGCCTTTTTGCGGAAAACTTTCCTTACTTTTTATTTTTATTTTTATTTATTTATTTATTTATTTATTTTTTTTGTTTCTAGATATGGACTTGGAAGAACTTAAGGATATTGGATGCTCAATATTTTTTAAGAACGTTCCTGATTTTTTTTTTTTTTTTTTTTTTTTTTTTTTTTTTTTTTACAGTTAGTTGTATAGGTAGAAAGTACCGTTTCTACTCTCTAAATTAATTATTGTTTTTTATTGTTCAAATTAGATTTTTCTCGACACATCAAAAGAAAATTTCGCTACTGAAAGAAATTGAAAAGTTATATACTTAAACTTAAAATTTTGAAAACTAAACTTAAGCAGACTTGAAACAAAACAGAAAACTGCTGCTTAGAAAGAAAAGAAAAATAAATCGGGTGAAAAATCTTTGACAATTGCAAAAGGTGAAAGAAAACGATCAGCTAAAAAAAGAAGAAAAACTTGTTATCAGGTGATATGCAAGTAATTCATCAAAACAAACAGGTTCGAAGAAGTGCGAAGATACCATATCTTTTTGGAACACAGCCGTAGGTATTTCTACGAAGATCTATTTGATCTGTAGGAAAAAAATCTTTTTTTACATTCATCCATTAAACATCTATGAAAGAAGTAAAACAAAGTTCTTCGTGCTTTAGTTTTCCAAAGATTTGTTGTATGGAAGAAGTGAGGTCTTGGGTAAAAATTAAAAGTTGCATATCAGTTCTTTTGGCTTCAGCTCCAGTAATTAGAACAATTCCACCAAAATCAGAATATTAATTCTGTGCAAGATTTTTTTTTCCACGTAATGTTCATCTTGGGGAGATTCATGTTTGTTTTACAGGGGCATTTCACACTCTTTTGTATAAATGTAGAGTCCAACATGACACGTTTTTTGCCATAACAATTTTTATTTACCCTTTGATTAGCACATTGTTTTATTTTGAGTTAATGCGTTTGTAGGATTAACTCAGAATTAAATTTTGTGCTAGTGAAACAGTAAATTAAATTGTTGTGGTAAACAAAGTGTCATGTTGCGCACTCTACATTTGGACAAAATACTGTAAACTGAGCCTACAGTGTTTTGGTAATTTTAAAGAATCACGTGACATAATTTTGCACAGTGCTCAATTATTTCCAGCTTGGACATCAGTTTTGGGTGAAGTCACATACATGCTGTCCTGAAAAAGACCGACTGTTTTCAAAAATTTATAACAGGAAAACGGTAAGTGATTAAAAAAATTATTATTGCAGAAAATTCATGTCGTGGCCGTTATTTTTAGCCCCCCTTGAGTTCAAAATTTTCGTTGAAAAATTTTCCAATAGATGGCGCTACAGAATGCAAGCCCGCAAATGAAAAAAAAAGATAGAAAAATGCATCATACTTTTTCGAAACAATAAACAAAAGACCAAAACAATATTTTCAAACAATCGGAGGAAAAATTCGTGAATTTTAATTCTTCTTTTTTGACTTAAAAGCTGTCTATATGCAGCGCCATCTGTTGAAACATTTTTGAACTAAAATTTGGAACTCCGAGGGGGAAAATTTAGTGCCCACCACATGCATTTTCTGTAAGAGTTTGATTTTTATCATTAACCATTGTTAATCAAACTCATGTTATAAATTTTTGAAAACACTCAGTCTTTTTCAGGGCACCCTGTAATATGACGGTACCTTCTACTGTGGGATACTAATGTATTTTTGATACATGCATTCGACTGAAGCCCTGAATCATAGAATGAAGTAGCGACAAGTCCTACACCTTGGGTTTAAACGATGCTTTCCTCCTATGTCTGCTATGGTGAAAGAGCGCGTTTTGCTTTTTGAATATGGTTTCTTATTAAATCTGTCTTAATTCGCAATCAAGAAGCAAAACACGTTAATACATTAAAGCAGAAATAGGAAGAAAGCAACATTTAGCCCCAAGATGGCGGACGTGTCGCAACTTAAGCTACGATCTGGGGCTTTAAACCCAAAATCTGTGGATAATATCGGAACTATGGTGAATTCATGAGAACTGATAGTTGAAGTAAACAAAGCAACGTGACACTTGGCGATGCAGCACTGTAAAAGAAAAAGAAAAAATCCGAAATGTTACTGATTATTTGCGTGTTACTTCTTAGGATTTCACAGGTTTGCATCTATTTCCCCGTAAAATCAAGCATCTTTGCAAAAACATTTCCTGAATTGCTACAAGTTCCACTAATGCAGACTTTTCACTGATGTAAAAAATATTTTTAACCACCAGTTAGAGATTTACTGAGCATGTTTATTAGGTGTATCAGTTATCCACCTGTTCATGGCTCGATCAGGATCACTAAGTTGCCAATAGCCGCGTTCATAACGCACTTTTCAACCTAGTAAATCCCCGCTCTGACTCCACGAAAAAACCGATTGAAAAATTCCTCGTTTCCACGTAAAAAGAGGTTCTCTCATTATACCAGAGAAAGCAGATTTCACCCAGTATCCTTAGCGGCCAGTAGACGAACTTGTTTAGCGTAATGCATTCTAGGTAAAAACACCGTTTTCACTCCAGAAGCTAGCAGGAGTAGAAAGATTCCACATAAACCCCGCAAATAACCGGAATGCGGTGAAAAGTAGGATTTTTCGGGGTCGAAATTGTTCATGGAAGCGGCTCTAATGAGAAGGTAGAAATCACTGGATCGCTGCATTTTTGTAATTTAGCAGAAAACATTTTTTTTTTCCTTTTGCAAAATATGTTACTAGCAGAAATTGGGCACAATAGCTGTCCATTAATTTCCAGAAACGTTTCTTAACCATTTTTACATTGCGTAGTTTGATTGGCGATGGGGTGAAAAACAACGCCAATCAGATTCGCGAAAGAATCATTGTCAGTCCAATGAGCTCCTCAAAGGGCAAATTTTGGCGGCAAACAGCAACCCTCTTTGTTTACATCCGCTATCAATTTTTCCTGTGTTCACTGTAGTTCTTTAACAGTTGATGCAACCGTTGTCTTGTGAGCAGAAACAATGGTACGTTTGATTTACACTTTTGAAATTATTTTTACAGTTCTACGGTAATCATGTTGCACCGATCTAATGAGTTAAACATTATAATTTAATGCGTTCTTATTTCTTCTGCATTAATGTTAAGTAATTTTTCTATGCTTATTTTTGATTTCAAGCACAGTTCTGTACCTCATAGCCAGTCAGAATGACGTATGTCACATTATGGTAATTTTACAGGAGAGAGGAAAAACTTTTTTCTGGTGCATGTGAAGGATGAGACACGCTCTCTTTTAACACTGGTTAAAAATTGAAAAGGATTTTTTAACTTCCTTTTACAAAAAAGGAAGTATTGTATTCGAAAAAAAAATTTAAAAAAAATTCACTCAAAAATCGACCTTGATTTCCATTTTGCTCACCCCCGAATGAATATTGAGTTTTTTTTTCGACTCGACCACACGTGGATAAGGGCCTAAGAACATATAGACACGCGAAATATCCATTTTCACGATTCCCGAGTTAATTACAACGAGTTTTCTCCTGACGTCTGTATATACGTATGTATGCATGTGTACGTATGTGCGTATGTATGTCGCATAACTCAACAACTGTAAGTCCTAAAGTTGAAGTTTGGTACGTAGACTCCTAATGGGGTCTAGTTGTGTACCTCCTCTTTTGGTTGCATTCGGGTGTTTCTAAAGGGATCTTTTGCCCCTTTTGGGGGGGGGGGAATCATTGTTAATTTCGATGTAAACTCAAGTGGTGTTATAATTTGGCGGAGACTTGGCGTTATATCGCCAGTCTTTTGGTCGCCAAGTTTTGTCACCACTTGGCGATAAATTTGGCGACTTTTTTTTTAATCTGCTTCAATTTGGCCACTGTTGGTGCTATTTAGAGAGTAAGCTATTGAATCGCATTAAAATTGCCAGCAATGGGGAAATGACATTAAATTGAAGTAAAAGGAAGTCATGTGATGCACACATCAGCTCGTTTTTAAATCATGTTCACATGTCTGGATGTGAAATAGGCTTCTACATACAAGGCACTAACAAACGGAAAATCGCATATTTTGGGCTTATGTCAGTCTGGCTCCGAGATACAGAATTTATGTATGTGATTAAGAGCATAGAGTATATGAGCAAATGATATTTCTTTGTTTTCTAAAAAGAAGAATGGAGATTTCAAATGATCAGCAGGAGAGCAGTGGGTTTCGAATATAGCAAAAACAAATCCGATTGCAAAAATTTCTGGTTCAAATTTATTCGTGTTAAAGTAAATTGGCAGCCATTACGACTGGATTTGAATTAGAACATTTGGTCATCAGATTTGTTTTTGTTATACTCAGAATTTATGGTAATATATTTATACTAATATTGCATACATATGCTGACTGGTCGGTCCAGTAGACAGTTAATATTAATAGCCACTTGGCTTCTAATAACAGGGATGAAACCTTCCAACAATAATTTTAGGTACAAGCTCCGGCTTATTCGTCTATAGTTTAGCAGTTGGCGCGTTGAGACCAATGCAAATCGGATAGGCATATACTAAGGACTTTTAAATTTTTCTTTTAGCCTGTAGTTTTGAATGTTTTTTTTTTTTTCAACTATAAGATGGAGATGAATTATGACAATCAACTAAATGATGATATAACTACATCAATTTAATTTTTGATTTCATTTTACGTCTGTATTGTGGTTATTAATTTGCTTTTTGTCTTTTATTGCATCTCTATTGCATTATTTATTTGGTTTATTAGTTTAGCTAATTTTGCTCATCTATTGGCTTTCAGTTTGATATTTCTGTAATTATATATAAACTAGAAAAATCTCCCGTCAAGGTATGATGGGTGAAAATTGCTTCTACAACTGAACGAAGCAATTGCCTGTTTGGTGATATTTTGATAGTTGAAACTTGAACAGTAACTCCAGTGAATTAACATTAATTTCTAGTAGATAGCATTAATTGTTAGCCACTTTTTCGTTTCTTCACTCTCCTAAAAATGCAACTTACCAGTAAAACAGTTAAGTATTTGGATCCAGTTCAGCTTTGTCAAAATGAAGCATTTCTCTGCTTGTCAAACATTGCCAAAAAATATTATCAAATTATAAATAAGTTACTGAATTTTTGGTGATGCAATAATGCCATCACGCATGTTATGGCGAGAGTTTCATTGTTGGTGACGTCATAGCATTACTCGATCAGTGATTGGCTATTACATATATGAGGATAACTGTGTAGATTTTACATTCAACATGAACATATAATTCTGTTTCAAACGTGTATCATCTTACATTAGATACAAAAAAGCGTAAATCAAAAGCATGTGTGTAAAAAAAAACATGAAAATATTTTTTTATCAACCCAGTTTAAATTTTACTGAAGAAAAACTTGGTCTTTAATTTTATACGTGTTTCAATTTGAAACTAACAATTTATGTGAATTCGTCACTTCTCTGGGCATAGTAAAAAATATAACAAAGCGTCGTAACAAATACAAAACAGGCTAATTTATTTTCAGTTCTAGAAGATTCTCTGAGAAGTGTGTTTATTCTTTAATTTCTTTTAATTCTTTTAAAAGCGTTTTAAATTAATTTCTTTGTGAATCTTATTTTACTGCGAAGATTAATTCAATTAGCTGAAGAACAGCTCAACTGAGTTTTTCATTTAACTTTCAGAAATTCTTTGTTTTTCTAATTAATCCGTTCTTTAATTCATGGCGACTAAAAATAGTAAAGGGTTCCATTGAGATTCGCTTACCGAATTATTTGATGCTTGAGTGATATTTGATTAGCTTTGAAGAGCGCTGATTAAATTTTAATTAAGATGCATCTTGGAGAAACAAATAAATAAATAAATCCTCGTGAGACTTACAGTTTAATTCGCGATCGTAGGATATTTTCACATGAACGAACACTTGCTTTTAATATGTAACATTTGGTTCAAACAAATCGAGTTTTTGTTTTGTTTACGAAATCAGCGTACAAAAATTATATTCTTTCTTTTGAAAATGAAAAGAACAGTAAAATAATGCGTGGCCTTTGATATTTTATCCTTTTAGATTTGTTTTAGATGAATGTGTATTGTTAGACCAGTCAGCATAGACAAGAAAAAAAACCTCCGCGAAATTTCTGGAAAATTTGCACAGATCTGAAAATTAATGCATACTTTATGGACAATATCTTTATCTTTACTAATAATAAAGCTGAAAGTCTCTCAGTCTGGATGTCCGGAGGATATCTGTAGGATGTCTGGATCTCTGTGACGCGCATAGCGCCTAGACCGTTCGGCCGATTTTCATAAAATTTGGCACAAAGTTTGTTTGTAGCATGGGGGTGTGCACCTCGAAGCGATTTTTCGAAAATTTGACGTGATTCTTTCCCTATTCCAATTTTGAGAACAAAATTATCATAAGATGGACGAGTAAATTACGAAATTATCATACCGTGGAACCGTAAACATGGGTACAAGCCAATTGGCGAGAAAATTCACCATAAATTATTTGCAAATATACAGAAGAACCAAAAGACCTTTTAATTTTTCTATTACGGGCAAAGCCGTATAGGTACCATTAGTTATAAATAAAATGTCAAAATACTCCATCAATCCCGGCAGAGCTAAAAAATTTTATTCAAGGTCAAACGACGAATCAAAAAAATAGTGAATGCTAAGTTTGAAAGTTATGCAATTATGTATCCAAACGCGGAGTCAGAGGGTGGGTCATGGGGATGATATCCGCACCTCCAAAGCGACCAAATATAGCATAAATCAACATTTTGGGGTCAAACATTTTCAAAAATTTATCTCAGACCCAGGATGCGAAGTTTGAAAGTTATGCAGTTATTCATAAACAATCGGGGATTAGAGGGTTGGTCATAGGGATCATAGCACCCCTCCTCTCTTTTTAAACGATTAAGTACAGCCCAAAACTGTATTTTGGGGACATGTATTTCGAAAAACTTCCCTCAGACACCCTATTCTCCTATTTGTGCCCAAATATATTGCTCTTTCTGACAGCGAATCCTTCCGAATTCAGAAGCTGGATCTGCCCTTGGTACAAAAAAAGATCTGAATATTGTTTTCAACCATAAGAATTAACATTCATGAGATATCGCGATTTTTAGAACTTGAAAAAATACTGATACGTACTCCTTTATTTCGTTCTTCCGTGTGACCTCGAGAAATGTTTGTCTCCTACCCCTATCCCTACGTATAATTCGCACTCTCCTTCCGAACTGAGACGTAACCCAATATCTTCCTTGTAAAGGGTATTCAATTTCTTCTTGCTGAGCATGGAGCTCAAAAAAAAAAAAAAAAAAAAGAAAAAGAAAGAAAGGCTCTATAGACAGGCATAGTTATTTAAATTTGGTAAAGATACACGTAATAATAGGCGTGTAAATGGATCCTGCCTTCTTCCAAAACCTGCTTTTGCTATTTATCACTTATGTCGTCTAAACTAACTAGTTCGAGTATGACTAGTTAACACACTGAGCCCTAAAAACTAGGAATTAGACCAAATTAAGACTACTTGTACACCTGGTCTACAAATTCGGCTCAATAATAGTTTTTGTAATTGCAAGAAGGGTTGTAGTTATAGTTGTGGCTGCAACTAAGTCCAATTGTTTTGTTCATAAATATGCAGTTATTGTTAACTCCAGTCTTGCTGCAATGTTGAATCACATACAACAGATGCTGATGAAGATATTTGTCGTTCATCTTTATCATTTAATGACTCTGTAGAAGTTTCTAACCAAAAATAATAAGAAGAAAATGAAAAAAAAAAAAAAAAAACCACACACACATTACTATTTAAGAATTTCAGGGAAAATTAAAACATTTTAAAAGAAGTAAACAGAAAACTATTTTATAATATTTGTGTAATTAGCTCTGTTATATTCTGCTCCCCATATAAAATTCCTACTTTAAGTAGCGATTTTTTTTTTTCAAAATACCCGCAAAACTCCTTTATTTTTTGGTTCAGTGATCCCATTTGATCATGTAAAGAAAATATGCATCGATGTTCCAAAAATGACTGATAGATTAAAAATAATAATGAAAACTAAACGGGCAGCTATAGAGTTATACCGTTTGTTGCATTGTGGTTGGGACAACAGTAAATTTTCAGACAAATTTTCGAAATTGGTTTCAGTGTTCCTGAACAGATGGCACTGCAGGTATTTTGAAAGATTTAAAAAAACGCAGTCTATAAGAGCGCCAAAATAACCGGTTTATTTGAAAAAATCAATGAAAACTTGACAGGCAGCATTGATTTTTCAAATATACCGGTCAGTTTGGCAATCTTAAACCCTGAGTTTTATTTTATACGTGAAGTACACCGCCAGCTCAGTCATTTCCAGCCGAGGACTGCAGTTTCGTGCTTATCAGTACTTATTAGCCCGGCATAGGAAAGTGACTGAGCTGGAGATGGAAAACCTCTTAAGGAAGCCATGAGTGCGAAACAAACTGGTAGCTAGTATAGAATTAGCAGACCAGTCGGTCTGCAAGTGAGGTGTTCGGTACTAAACTGCATATTAGACTCAGCTTCGGCCATGAATGCTTTTGGTGTTTTCTTGGTAAATAAGCAAAGTTAGAAGGTGCAACATAAAATCTACATAGGTCCCTTCTGAAGGTTATAGGAACATCACTGGCTTTTTAAGGAGTAAACATTCTTGCTTTTGGCAAGATATGTTACTGGCAGAAATTCGGCATATTAGCTGCCCATTATTTTCCAGCAACGTTTTTGATTTCCTTTGACATTGTAGAATTCCTGGGAAGTTAAATAAATATATATGTTCTGTTTTTCTATCTATTACAGTTATTGCCAAAAATAATCCCTAACCTTTAAAAGAGGAGAGAAAAAAAAAAAAAAAAAACATAATTATGCAGTTTGATGTTTTTTGCTCGAAACCACTTTTCTACCGAAGGAGTCAACCATGTATTTAATAATTTAAGCAAAAAAACTTATCAATGGTTTTAATTAAAATTCAATCAAAGTATTTACAATCACGCTTGAGACGCTGCTCTCTCTTATCATGCATGAAGGACGTGAATATTATAAAAAGTTATGACTAAGCTCGGAAACAAAATTACGTAAAAACTGCTAGGCTTTCATTCCTTATTAAAGACTTAACGCAATTAAAATATTTTTTTCTTTAAAACAGTATTTTGCTCATTTTTTTTCTTCTCTTAACAAGATAAATTATCGCATGGAGTAAAAATACTTTATGTTTTCTTTCTTTTTTTTACAGTTTTAAGTTTGAGTATAATAAATAAAGAGTAAGCAATTAACTTGATGACAAATACAAAACATAACCGTCAAGTTTTGATGCCTTACATTTCGCTACCAATTAAAGCACATACATTGTATTGTTTGCTTATTTTGATTTAATATGTGCAAGATTTTTTCCCCTGGGGTTTTTTCTCAGGTGGGCAAGATTTACCCGCCTGGGGGGAGGGGCATGGCGCAGATTGCGCCATTAAAATTTTTCGGGGGGGGGGATGTTTTGAGTGGTATTTTCCCTTTTTTGAGTTTGCCTTTTTTGGGGGGGGCGGTTCTACGCGGTATTTAGGGGGGTACACCCCCGCTCTTAGAGAAGGCGGAGCACCCCTGACTTCAGAGAAGGCTAAGCGGAAGAATATAACTCATTTTTTTGCTTTAAAGAACATACTTTCTCTGTTATGTATTATATTTCTACCTTCAAGCAAAAATTTAAAAAATAAATAAATAAATAAATAAATAAAATAAATAAATAAATAAAATAAATAAATAAATAAAAACAAATATTTGAGATAACAGTGGTAATATTTATCGGCATACTGCGGACTTTTAAAGATTATAAAACTGAAGTAAAAGGAGAAAACTTTAGTCTAATGATATATTTCTGAATCGAAATTTTATAACTAAAGAAAAGCTGCGATTGAAAAAGACAGCATGATGTCGTGATTTCACGCTATTTCAATTTTTGTTCAGTTCTTTTTTTTTTTTTTTTTTTGTTCTAGAAGTTATTATCCAGCCACAAAAAATGCTACACTTTTTTTCATTATTGATGATGTAAAATATATACACATGAAATCTTCGCTGTACAATCTTCATAAAAATTATCAACTCATTGTTTGTTTTAGAGACATAAATTGGTGCAACGGTACAAAATGGTAGCCGACAACCTCTGTTGCGTCAGCTGTCATTGAAGCTCCGAAACCAAAAATTGTTTCCTTCTCTTGCGTTAAACGTTATTTGATATTTCAATTTTTTTTCTCTTTACAACTGCTGAATAACTGTATGCAACGGAATTTATTACACTAATAGTCAATATGAAGCTACATAATAAATTTCAGTAAAATTTTTTGACCGAAAATTAGCTTCGTAGTCTAGCACCTTAAGGTTAAGTTTAAGAGTAATGACAAAAGCTCAAATAATTTATGTATAGGTTTTTTCTGTACGCATTATATTTGATGTACATTAGCAACAAAAAAAGTTATTTAGTCTAAATCATTAAACAATGCTAGTTAAGAAATAATTCTGACTGTAATGTAGACCACAGCTCCTTACAGTATCTTCAATATATTTTACTGTTAATAATAGATTCGTTATCGTTATTCACAGTAAAATATTTACTGCAGCATATGATTTTTTTTTTTCAAAAAAAACTAAGCATTTAACAATTTTTTCTCGGAAAATTTATATTTCAATTTAGATTACAAAAATAATTTTTCCGCGCAAATAAAAGTTCAAAGAAAGGGAAATAGCAGGATTGCTTTTACATCTGTGAGACATGCATGGAAACAATCACTTGAAAACGGTTAATTAGTAGTACTGTAATTTAAAAAAAAAAAAAAAAAAACAAAGTTTTACTCTGTAGTTGAGACGAACCAATCCTGTCAGCTTGCGTAATAGTATCATCAGAATCTGCGTAACCTCTGCATTTTTACCTCATTTTTAGATCTGTCGTGGTTTTAAAAAAATCAATTTACCTTTAATATTTAGTTTAATTTTCACAATAATAAATCACCGAAATAATGTTTCTTTGTTTTTTTCCCAAAGAAAACGGATGTTTTTAAACTAGTATAGAATATTGAAGAATATTCACTTCAATTGTGTGTTTTTTCATGACATGAAGATTAACTCAAAAGAAAATAAGCATGAAAAGAATTCTTCGAATGACAAAATCCGAGATTTTCAAAAACAAATATTCCGTCACCAGAGAATTCATCATTAAACAAATAAACCTATTCCCTTTTTCGAAAGAAATGAAATGTTCAATTATTACTCTGTAAACCGAAAAAGCTCTTGTATTTGAGAAAGCATATTTCTCAACAGAACAAACGATACGGACCATGAAAACGCTTAACAATGGGTTTTAATAAGAAGCAGCGAGTAAACAGATAAAAAGATTGCATTTTATCATTTTCTTTCGTTTTCGTTTAATAAATGTTCAAGTGAATGCTGCTCTTGGTTTTTGAAATTGAGAATTATTCCTGAATGGATTTCTTAAGCAGATATTAAAATTTTTCGATCTGTTTTAGATAGCGTTTTATTTGTCAAAATTGTATAAAAAAGAACATGAAAAAAAATCTGTTTGGATCAATTTTTGAATAAATTAGTTTTAATATGTAAATTTAATTACATATGTGTGGAAGAAGTCAATCTTTTATTTAAAAATATGTTTTAAGAGGAACAAGATTTACAATGCTAAGATGTTTCTCTAGTAGTAATAACAATAATAATAGTAGTAGTAATAATATTAGTAATAAAAATAATTGCTGCAATAACATCAGTAATACTGCTAATGCATATGTACAGTCATAGAAAAAAAACTACGTAGGTAAAATTTGGATATGGGACCATATACAAAGTAAAAATAGCACCAAGTCTTGATTTTCAGATGGGAAGCCCTATTTTTTGCTACATAATTATATTTATAGAGCGAAATGCAGCCTGGGTGCGAAATTTCATTGCATTTCGTGCAGTAGAACATAAGGTATTAACGAAAAACGATTTAGGGACGGTGACCACACTTAAAACGCTACTTTCAAGGTACGGAATGTAAACAAAGAAAAGATCGAGATTATCCAGCTCAATTCATGGTTTTTTAAAAGTTTTCTTTCCGTTTTTTTTTCGTAATTCTATAGTTTTTGGCCGATAATGTTGCGCCACAAAGCGATTTACTATCGAAAACATTTTTTTTTTTTTTTTTTGAAAAAGAGTTAAAATATTTACTGATGTTTGTCTGTCTAGATTAATTGAAAGTAATGGAAATTTTATAATATGAACCTATGGGAATGCTTATTTAATCATTGAGCCATTAGTCTCATAGAAGTTTAAATATTGAACCTTCTACCTAAAAATATGATGTAAATATATTTGATAAATGTATTGCACCTATGTTACCGGTTTAATTTGGAATGAATAGAAGGTCTTTTGATGTAAAATGGAATTCGCGTTTTTAATTTCGCAGAACATCGGAAGAAGTTTGGGGCATTGCATACAAAACTATAAAAAATTACCGCACAACGTGGGAAGACGCAGCATTAAATAAATTGTGGCTCGAGCGAAGCAAGGTCCATTTATTCCGTGTAAATTTGCTTTAAATACATAAAATGAACAAAGAATCAATCTAAAAAATAAAACAAAAACCAAGAAAATATTAATACCCGTCAATGAGCAAACCTTTCGTACTCGAACTTTATTTAAAAACATTTGATTATTTGAATTAACACATTGGACAACCCCAATAGTTGTTCTAGCGTCTTTTTTGTAATAAAAAAAAGAGAATTTGTTTCAAATCCAAATTTGATGCGAAAAATCACAATGCGTAGTATTATTAAAAAGCATACACAATTGGCGGTTTTAGTTAAACATGTAATGGCTCTTAGAAGCAATTTAGGAAATTAATTTCCCAATGCTGTTTCTAGCAACGAAATTCGACATGGATCCAACCCGAAATTTAAAAATACAAAAAGTGATTTTAGTTTAAACCAAGGTGAACCGAAATCCAACTTCTTGATGTTTCGCGAATGTTGTAACTTTGCACACGCAACCAAAACTTCGCGTTATTTGGTTTTGTTTACCATATATTTGCAAAAGCCAAACCTACTATTGTATCAGACTTGTGTGTAAGTCTCTCCAGTGACGGCTATTCCGTCCTTGCTTCGAACTTAGCACTCTGGTTTTGGAAATAATCGTACTGAACGCAGAAGTCATCTCCTTGAAGCTGAGAGTGCGAACAAACTGGTAGGTAAAGTATATAATTTTCTTTGCCCACCAGTTTGTTGGTATTCTCACTTTCAATGACATGAGATCTGCTTCATTACTCGATTTATCTCAGTTTCGGGCTGTTGTGCCCATTGTCAGGCCGTACCTGAGCTGTCTGCGGTTGGGGTAGTTGTAGCGTATCGCATTGAGTAAGCAGCATACGAAGCAGGACCGTGTGACCCGTTGACTGCGGGAAGTAAAAGAATCAGGAAGCGGGAAAAAAATGTATCTGAAATATTTCAATAAAATAGTCGTTTAGTAGTTGATAACTATTTTTTAGGAAACTTTTAGTTTTTTCCATATTTTTCAATGATATTTGAAAAAGAAAACAGTTTGAAATTTTATCTTTGGCTTGCGAGAACGATTTAAATGTGAAATGCAGAAATGACAGAGAAAGTAAATAAAAGATAGTACATATTTAAATAACAATAAAAGTAGACAAGAACTCAACTTAATCTTACATCCAAATAAATGTTTTGTTAAATATTTGACGAAGACAAAAAAAAATATTAATTTGAATTTTTGGCATCTTGAATTCAAATTATGTTTTTCGCAATCACGAGTGCGTGTGTGTATGAATCCGCGTGTGTGTTTGTGCAGGCGCATGTGTGTGTGTATGTATGCATGTGTGTGCGTGTTGTGTATGTAGTGTTGTGTGTTTACGCGCGTGTGTGTATGTAGGCATGTGTGTTTGTGTGTGTGCAGGCATGAGTGTGTGTGTGTGTGTAGGAGTGTGTGTTTGTGTCTGTGCGCAGGCATGAGTGTGTGTAGGCGTGTGCGTGTGTATGCGTGTGTGTGTAGGATATGGACTCAACCTGGAGACGGTTTTCGCAAGAGGAGCAGCATCGTGAGGCCGGTCGACGTGACGGTGGTGCTGGCGGGAAAATAAAATGATAGGAATTCAAAACAGTCAAATGAGAATAATAAGCAATCGTGATTGCTCAAAAAAAAAAAAAAAAAAAAAAAAAATGTTCACAATTAGGCAAAACAACTACTTTGTGTGCATAATTCGGCCTCAAAGCTTACTGACATTTCCTCTCCTAGATATTAACACATTTTTTTTTTACTTTAAAAAAAATAATAATAATACGTAAAAATCAGCCAACTCTGTTCTATAAGCAAATATTTTATATTGACCCATCTGGATACTGTTCAAGGAGAAATTTTACACTGTCTGCTATTTTTCGAGTGCTTTTTCCTGATTTAGACAGGGCAATAGTTTTTCCTTTAAGCAAATTATCACTGAGACAATTATTTCCACCCTGCCTATTGCAACATGACTAGCAAGACAACGTGGTTTTATTGTATGTTCCTGTGAAAAAGTTGTGTGTGTTATTTTTTTTTTTAAAGTTATTGTTTTACAAAAGGATTTTACTGGATTGGCTAAACGCAGAAAAAGAAAAAAAAAAAAAAAAAAAAAAACAGAAGTATTTTAAGAGTAGATTTTAATTTAAAATGTTCTATAAAATATTCTTTTATTATACAATGAATTAGTGTTTCGCATTATTTAGATATTGACGGTTAAACGTAATCCACATAAAACTGACTATTGCAACATAGTGTTGTTCTTCTGCAGAAACAGCAAATAAATTTATATATTAAAAAAATTCATAGACGTAACTCTAATGCAGAAACACCACGTTTTATTGGTTTGCTTATTTTGTTAAACACTTTTGTTCTTTTTCACGAAGAAACCAACTTTCATAATTTTAGTTTTAAAAAGGTATACAGTCCCCTAAAGTGGGAAAAAATGAATTTTTAAGCATAGCGCGAAAACTACTGAATATTTTGAGCTCAAATTTTGGATTCCCACATAAAAGCTCTTCTAAATTATTTTTCTCTTAAAATTGAATATGGTTTCAGATCATATTTGTTTCAAAAAAAAAATTATTAAAATTCATAAAAAAATCTAAATTTACATTCTAGCTGCTGTAAATGATGTTTTTATTATTGGGTCGATTCATATTTTGATATAAAATAACAATTTTTGCCGCACCTAATCTAGTTTGTGTGTTATGTGTAAAAATATCAAAATACGTTTTAATATTACGAGAGGGATTTTTCAAAATTCAGTTCTGAAGTAACGGTTGGATCGAATTAAACAAAATTTTGTATACAAAGTTAAAAAAGGATGCTGATCACAAATATGTCATAAAAAAGGGGGTTCTTATTAAACAATAGAAGTTGATGCTCGTTTTAATATGAACTCGACCCCTAACAAAAGTTTATTGATATCATTATGTAGAACACATTAATCCTGAAAAAATAACACCTTACACATGTCTCTAGTTTCAGTAGTTTTCAAATACGAACGAGTGTTTCGGTTTTTTTCTCTGACTGTACCTTTTGGTGTGAGTTCACAATAAAAGATGCTTGTATAGCTCTACAAAACATTTATTACAAACCGCGAAAAAAGAGCATTAACATTATGATTATGAATTCAAAATAAATAATAAGGAATGACGAGATATTTTAGAAATAATAGAATGTGACGCAGCAACGCTGCTTGATTTATCGCTGGCTACGGAATTTCTCGTTCCTGCAAGAAAAAAGTTTTTTAACGTTGCCACTCACGCGAGCCCTCAGCTGCAGCAGCAGACGATAAGAACTATCATATACATTTCTTTTAAAGTATGCATTTAACGAGGTGTTTCTACAAGTTTGGTGCAACTCCTGGACATATAGTATATGGTAAGCATACTCGTCCTTTTTTTTCTCTTTGTGTACAGGCACGGACTGCAATTTTAGAAACTGCACTACTCAACAAGACACGGCGTCATATTTTTGCATAAATTCAATTCATTATTTTTCACTTACAAAAAGTTGTTTTAATACTATCACTGCCTGACACTGAAAAATCTATTTTTGTCTCAAATCTCGCACTATATTTAATTATTAGCTGTGCACAGAAACAATTTTAGAACCCTAATTTTAACAGTTGTCTAATTAATGCTTCATAGCATTTTCTTGTTAACGTGAAAAATTTATTATTTGCTGTAGCAGATTCAGTTTTTCCTTTAAAAGGTGCGAAATATTCAACAAAATGTTTTTCAGTGGGTGACAGAATATAATCTGGAAAACTGTCTTTTATTAACATAATACCGTTTCGCCGTTATGGGCACATTTCTCAAGATGTCCGAACACTTTTTTCAACCAGTTTTAAATATTTCTTAAATATGATATAAATAAATGACATTCGAAATTACGTGTTCGTCTCTTTTTAACAGCTCCTTTCAAGCAACATGCGATTACGCATGAGAACTTTGTAAGCATAGCGAGATAATGTAGATGCGCGCAGTGCGCGGATACATCGCCGCGAAGTTCCATGTCCTCCGATAATCGTAAAAGTTCATACTCTTTACTCCTAATTCGTTTTAAACTGGTACCCTTATATATTATTTCTGTAACCTGTTTTTGGTTTCTACGCGAGATATTCCTCAATTTTCGACCGATTTCTTTGATTTACACCTTATATTAAAGCTTATCGTGCAGGCTACTGACGAAAAATAGATCCACGGTCTAAAAATTGTTTTTTCTGTAAAAAAACCTGTTTTAAAGAAACAAAATGAGGTTTTTGGTTAAATTTATAACTTTAACTTGCACTGGGACCAACAGAGCTGAACAGCTTGATCGGCAGAGCGTTCGACTGGTAACCAGGAGAATGCGTGTTCGAGCCCACGTCCGGACAGTCTGCAACTAAAAATTAGAGAAATATCGCGTATTACAAATTGTTTTTTGTTCAGAAAAAAAATCGTATATTAAAATACAGATTCTTCTAGTGAGTTTTTGACTCTTTGTAAAAATAACAAAATTACTACTGAAGGGTAAATTACTTTTTTTTTCTTCTTTTTGTAAAAAACAAATAGCCTATCACATTTTTACTACATTCGAAAAGCTACGCTTAAAACAGAACTTAGTTCAAATTACTTTGTATTTTAACCGTGCTGTTAAATGATGAACACGTGCTGCGATCTAAGTAATAACGGTTCAAGCAGCCAGCGATAACAAATTGTAAAAATTTTCAAAAATAAAAACACTTCTCTTCAATATCTTATCTTATATATTATTCCTCTCACATTTTAAAACTTATCAGGCCGACTAATGACGAAAAATAGACTTACGGTCGAAAAATCAAGTTTTCGGAAACGCCACTTGCTGTTGCAAAACCTTGATGCAGCCTGAAGTTCTTATGCTGTTTTTCTTCCTTTTTTTTCTTTTTTAAATCAAAGTTCTAATACAATTTTCCCATTTTTTGCGTCGCTTTCGGCAAGAAAAAAAAATTAATCTGTGTGTGTGTATGTTTTTTTTTTTTTTTTTTTTAAATAAAGCTTAAAAGCACTGGACTTAGTTGTTCAGTTAAATTCATAAGTTTTTTTCAGTAGAGCGTTCGGCTATAAACTAACTGAACTGCGGGCAAGCTCGGTCTGTCCGACATAATAGCAAACATAGGTTAATATTACGCGTTACATGTACTCTGAACATACAACAGATAACACACTTAATAAAATAAATGCAATGGGAATGCTACTTGGTGTTTCGACTCCTTTATGCCGGCTACAGTTATCATTCGGATAAGTTGATTGTTAATCCAAGAATGTTCTTCCGTTTTTTAAGCTTTGAATCCATCCAGACCACTAAGCATAATGTAAGCATAAAAAAAAACTATTATATTTACCTCAAGGGAATCCTTTTTGTGCAGAAAAACATTTTCATTGTATGCTGAAATGTAGATTTTTCTAACAGCAGTGTTCGACCTTTTGTACAAATGAAAAAACAATACGCCAAATTGAGATCACGAGTTTCACCCAGTAAACCTTTAATAATTTATTCTCGAATACGATATAAAACATCAAAATTATTATCAACTTCATTAGTGAGAAATCATTTTCTACTCCTCTGCTTTCGACTAAAAAAAAAAAAAATATTTTGTCTACATACGTTCGAAAAATAACACCTAAAAAACGGACTCAGTTCAACTGGTTTTGGTTTTGAATTTTAAGTGTTCGATTAATAGAGAAACATGTGCGGGCATTTAAGCCGTAACGTTTAAAGCAGCCTGCTATGGGAAATTGTTCAAAATTCAAAAATAAAGGCACTTATTTTCAGTCTAATTTATTACTGCTCTAGAATATTTGTTTCAATTGCTTCGTGAGATCTTCCTTATTCTTTAATCAAATTCCATGCTTTACGAATATAGTTTTAAATCGTCGTATGCTGGCTAATGACAAAACATAGACGAAAGATCTTTTTTTTTCGGCAAAAAGCTTTTTTGCTGTTTTTTACTACGCATTCCTTCAATGAATAGCATTCGAAAAGGAGAGCGCAATTGCTAGGATTGTTGGAGTGTCGTGCTGTTAATCAGAATGCCGCTAGTTCGAATTCGTGCCAATAAATATCTCTTTAATTCTTCTTTTTTTTTCCCGTCAGGTGCTCACATGGGCAGGACTGTATTTGCTACAATCTGTCATCAATCACATGCACAATTACTGCTTTTTCACGTGTCACTCAGCCACACTTTTAATGACATTTATGTTTGCATTGAAAATACGTACAACCAAAAGGTGAGCAATGATCAAATTATCACAAGGTTGTATTTAAGGAGGTTTTGTTACTGATGTCTTCAAATTACATGCCTTCTCGTGTGCGCTTACTTTTTTCCGTTTACTTTTTTCTGTTCTTCTTCATAATGTTTTTTCTTTGAAATTATTAAATAGAGAAATGCCTTATGAAACGATTCGAAGCACAGTGCGGAGTTCCGCACGGGTCGACTAGTTGATATTATTTAGATTGTAAAAATTATTACCAGATAGTATATACACCCGTGCGTTCGGTGGATGTATTCGTTGCGGGCACGAGCATCTCGCGATAATCGTTGAAATTCTTACTTCTAATTTGTTTTAAACTGATATCATTTAAATAATTTGTAAAAGTTATAAATGAATATTATATACGTTAGCGCATAAGGTGGGTACATATTCGCTGCTGTGCGTACACATTCGCTGCGGGCACGCGCATGTCGCGATAATCGCTCAAGTTCTTATTCTTCACTTCTAATTTGTTTTAAACTAATATTATTTAATTAATTTTTAAAAATTATTAATTGATGGTATATACGCAAGCACGTAAGGTGAATTCATTCGCTGCTGTGCGGATACATTCGTTAAGAGCACGCGCATCTCGCGACAATCATTCAAGTTCTCCTTCTTTGCTTCTAATTTGTTTAAAATTAACATTGCTAATGTAAAATGTAGTAATTATTGCTAGATGATATAGAAGGACGCAGGTACAGTCATAGAAAAAAAAAACGAAACACTTTTAATTATTCGGCCATTATTCATGCTAGAAAGGAAACAAAGGTGTCGTCCGACTTGGTTTAAAGTCTTCTTTAAAACTACATAGGTAAAATTTTGATAAGGGACCATATACAAAGCAAAACGAGCACCAACTCTTGATTTTCAAATGGGAACCCCTATTTTTTGCTACATAATTATGTTTAGACCGCAAAATACAGCCAGGGTACGAAATTTTACTGCATTCCGTGCAGTAGAACAGGAGTTATTAACGAAAAACGTTTTCGGGACCGTCACCACATTGAAAACGCTTCTTTCAAGGTCACGGCTTATCAAGTAACGGAATGTAAACAAAGAAATGATCGAGATTATCCAGCTCAGTTCATGATTTTTTGAAATTCTCTCTTTTTTCCGTAATTCGATACTTTTTGGGCCGATAATGTTGCGCCAAAAAACGATTTACGGTCAAAAACTTTTTTTTTTGAAAAAAAAGTTAAAATATTTACAGATTTTTGTCTATCAGAATTAACCTAAGAATGACGGACTGGGTTTGACTGGTTCATCGTATAGATCGTTGTTTAGTAAATCGAATGAGGACAAATTAAAATTAATGGAACTTTTTGCCTTTTCTAATATGAACCTATTGTATTGCTTATCTAATCATTCAACAAATTAGCCTCACAAAAATGTAAATATCCAATCTTATACCAAGAATCATGATGTGAAATTTTTGATAAATGTATTGCACCTATGTTACAGGTTTACTTTGGAATGAATAGAAAGTCTTTTGATGTAAAATGGAATTGCGCGTTTTTAATTTCGCAGATTATCGGCAGAAATTTAGGCCATCGCACACAAAAATATAAAAAATATACCGCACAAACGTGGGAAGACGCAGCATTTAATAGATTGGAGACACGAGCGAAGCAAGGTTTATTTATTTCGTGAAAATTTGCTTCATATACATAAAATGAACGAAGTATCAATCTGAAAAATAAAACAGAAACAGGAGAATATAAATACTCGTTATTGAGCAAACTGTTCATACTCGAACTTTATTTGGTAAAAATTTGGTTATACGAATTAACACAGTGGACAAACACGGTAATTGTTCTAGCGGCTTTTTTGTAATAAAAAAAAAGAGAATTTGTTTCAAATCCAAATTTGATGCGGAAGATCATAATGCGTGGTAATATTAAAAAATCATAACACAATTGGCGGTTTTAGCTAAACATGTAATGGTTCTTAAAAGCAATTTAGGAAAGTAATTTCCCAATGCTATTTCTAGCAACGAGATTCGAGGTGGTCCAACTCGTAATTTAAAAAGACAAAAGTTATTTTAGCTTAAACCAAGGTGAATCGAAATCAGACTTCTTGTCATTTCTCTGATTTTGTAACTTAGCACCATTCAAACAAAGCTTAGTATTATTTAATTTTGTTTCGCGGACTATATACTTGCAAATGAACATTTCCTATAGTGTGAGGCTATAGGCAGACGCACCTCTAGCAATATTACACAAAGCATAACTGAACAGATAAGTTTAATCTATCCAGAGACTACACTTTCGTCCGTGCTACGGATTTCGTAGACTGGAATCGAAACTAAGCGTGAGGGATGCAGAAGTCACCTCATTGAAGCTGAGAGTGCGAATAAACTGGTAGATAAAGTAAATTTATCTGCTGTATGTTTACGGCATCTCACTGGTGAGATAAATTTTCTTCATCCACCAGTTTTTAGGCACTCTTGGCTTCAATGACATGACACCTGCTTCATTGTTCGGTTAAACCAGATGTTCGGTGCAGGGCTGATGTGCTCATTATTAGGACGCACTGCAGTCATCGAATGGGACAACCAAGCCGCAGTGGAGACGCGGGCCGCATTCGCAGTTGGTCCATGTGGCCCGTTGTTTGCTTAAAGAATAGGACCAGAAAGTTAAAATAGAGTGTCAGTGTCCTAAAGGTGGGGACGAATATTCAGATATTGGATTCTGAAAAACATGCGTTTAATAAGATAGGCATCTAGTAGTTGAAAACAATTATTTTTTACAACTCTATTTTTTTTTGTCGATATTTTTCCACGTTATTAAAAAAAAAATTGAAATTTTATCTTTGTCTTGCGAGAATAGTTTTAATGTGAAATGCACGGACAATGACCGAGAAAATAAAGAGAAAAAAAAGGTATTTAAATTATAATTAAGAATAGACAAAAACTCAACTTAATCTAACACGCAAATTAATGTTTTGTTAAATTTTTGACGAAGTCAAAAAAAAAAAAAAAAGTTCACAATTAGCTACAACTACTACTTTCGTGCAGAATGAGGCTCAAAGCACGCGGCCCTCTACTGCTGCTAAAATTTCCTCTCCTACCACATTGAAAATTATTCAAACACTTTACAAAAAATAATAATAATAATAATTCCTAAAAACCAGTAAACTTATCTAAGAGCAAATATTACCTATTGACCCATCTGGATACTGTTAAAGGCGAAACTTCACACCGTCGGCTATTTTTCGAGTGCTTTTTCCCGATTTAGACAAGGCAATAATTCTTCCTTTTAGCAAATTATTACCGGGAAGAGCCGTTAATTCTACACTGTCTATTGCAAAAAAAAAAAAAAAAAAAACAGAAGTATTTTAAGTGTAGCTTTTAATTAAAAGAGTTCTATAAACTATTCCTTTATTAAACAATGAAGTAGTGTTTCGCATTATTTACATATTGACGTTTGAATGATATCCACAAAAAACTGGCAGTTGCAGTATTGTGTTCTTTTTCTGCAGAGACAGCGAATAAATTTATGCATTTAAAAAATTCATAGACGTAACTGTAATGTAGAAAAACTACGTTATAATTGGTTTGCTTATTTTGTAGAACATTTTTTTTTTTCTTTTTTTTTACGAAGAAACCAACTTTCAATATTTCTGTTTTAAAAAAGTATACGGTCCCCTAAAGTGAGAAAAAATGAAGTTTTAAGCATAGTGCAAAAACTACTGAATATTTTGAGCTCAAATTTTGGATTCCCGCATAAAAGCTCTTCTAGATTGTTTTTCTGGTAAAATTTAATATGGTTTCAGATCATATTTTTTTCAAAAAATATTTAAATAATTCATAAAAAAAATAAAATTACATTTTAGGTGTTGTAAAGGGCGTTTTTATTATTGGGTCGATTCATATTTTGATATAAAAAAACAATCTTTGCCGTGCCTAATCTAGTTTTTGTGTTATGAGTAAAAATATCAAAATACGTTTTAACATTACGAGAGGAGTTTTTCAGAACTCAATTCTGAAGTAACGGCTGGTTCAAATTAAACAAAACTTTGTATACAGAGTTAAAAATGAATGCTGATCACAAATATGTGATAAAAAAAGGGGGTTCTCATTGAAAAAATTGAAGTTGATGCTCGTTTTAATATGAAGACGACCCCTTAACAATGATTTTTTAACATAATTATGTAGAACTTTTTATTCCTGAAACAATGACACCTCACACGTGTCTCTAGTATCAATAGTCTTTGAATACGATCGAGTGTTTCGTTTTTTTTTTCTATGACTGTACATTCGCTGCTATTAGAAAATATTTGGTGCTGTGCGGATACGTCATTGCGGACATGCGCATCTTGCCATAATGTTCCAGTTTTCCACCTGTCTTTTTTACCTTCTGTTAGAAAATTACTAAAATGTTAATCCTCCTTACTTTTCTCCTATTTATCAAGTGGGGATAGCTGATCAATTCTTTTCATGTAACTTAGTTGCTATTTCTTTTTTTCTTTTTTTTGGCTCTCATATCAAATCACAAAAACACCTGTGACTGTAATGCTTATCATATGGGACCGGCAAGGTCGCACTTGCCGTATTTTTTTAAGTTTGCACCGCACCCGGCGTCAGCGCCGCGCTTTAAGTTTAAAAAACAATGTGAAAAAAATGTTCTTTTTGTTTATTTTTATTTTTTTTTATTTTTAGGATATCTGGAACGCAATTTAAACATATTAAATATTTAGAAGAAAAAAAAAGAATTGCTTAAAAACTTACTGAGAGGTAATTACCCTAAATCCGCCAACCACGTTGCCGAATTTTGGATCGCTGCTGAAAATTTTGACATTGCGCATGAAGGAAACTTTGAACGATCATTTTTATGGATGTTTAAAAAAGTTTTGAACAAATTAAAATAATTACAGGATAAACTCGCTTAAATTTCAGCACTTAAGTCCAAAGATGCTTAAAGCAAGAGATTCAAACTTTACAGCGAAATAAAAATTCTGCAAATTTTCCCGATCTATACTAGAAAATTTGGATATTTTTCCGATTTTAGCTGAATCCTTTTAACAAAAAAATAAAGCAATAATACACATTCTGGCATAGTTTAAATTTATCTTGTTGTTAATTAAAGACTTAAAGTACAGTAGAAGCTAAACTGTGCGAAGAAGGTGGTACCCGCCGATTGTGAATTTATCATTTTTTTTGCATTGTTTTTTGCGTGGGGAAAAAAAGCGTGTTTAATAATACTACCCGAAATTCAAAAAGAATTTTTTTTTTTTTTTTTCATTTTTTGTTCAAAACACATTTTGAACACAATTCCAATCATGTCGCAGAAAGTTCCAAACATTTTTTCCCTTCTTTTCAAAATAGTTTATTTTCTGTAAAATGTTGTAAACTGTAAAAAAAAGGACATCGTATGCGCCGCACCTGCTGTATCCGCCACATCGGCAATTTATAAACTTTTTTTTCTCGTTTGCGCCGCTTCGCTTAGGATCGAAAATACGGTAAAGTTTTGGAATCCTTGTGAGCATTGGGCTATTATGAGACCAAAGGGAGATGGGGGACTTGCTCTTAGTGATATCTCTTATCTTCATGAATAACACTCTTCCTACTAAATTTATTGCACATGTTTTTGTCCCCTCCCTCAACAGAACATTTCCAAGAAGAAGCGAATTGCTGGTTTTTCCTTTGTTCACAGAAATTTAGGTATCCTATTGATTTCTTCACTCGACAGCTTGAGAAGAGAAAGATCTCACTATTGTATGATCTGTAATGGAGGTATAATTTCCAAAAATATGTGAGCTTACGCATGCAGAGATATCTTCTAAAAGAAGCTTAATTTTAAAATTTTGAAATTAAACTTAGGTCTTCGCATCCTTAAGCTCACATGATTGGCATGAAAATTAGTTTCTTGTAATCTCAAAGCATATACCTGCAATTATTTGCAATTTTGTGCTTTATAACGTTGTTTTAGCCAAAGAACTTTTTAAAAATGTATTTTTTTCTTATGATTAAAAAATATTTTTTTTTTAGAATCCGAATACCCCCCCCCCCTCCCCTTTTGACGTGATAGACAATTATTAGCTTGCAGATACTTTTGAGTTGCGTGCACAAATACTTTATATTTTTTTCTGATTCTGTCTATTAGTAAAGAAAGTAAGCAGTTGTTTTCTACATGCTCTTCATTTTTCGTAAAATCTGAGCTGAACTTGATCGTTACCGCACAGGCAGTACTTAACTCAGCGGCAAAAGAAAAAATACACACTTCTGATACCACACTTGTTGATTCTTACGTAAAATTACTCCCAAAATACAACAATCACGGCCCCACCATTTCCATCATGATGTCTGACTTTTTGAAAATGGTGAACTCTTCTCTACTTTTTTTTTGAGCAATCACGATTGCTTATTCAGGGTTCGTACTCAACTTCAGAAATAAAATGAAGGAGTTTTGGAGGAGTTTTGAAGGAGTCAATGTATTTGACTCCTTTCCCCTTTGTCACAAAGTGTCGCACTTCACCTTACTACTCCTCTTGTCACATGTCATATTATTATAATAACTAAGTGATGTCACTTTTTGTCACCCTCTCTGTTCCCTTTGCAACAATTTCATGAACCCGTCTACCCCTCAAGGCTTAACATCACTTGTGGATGTGGATGACGCTTTTTAAAATATCGTAACTGTGATTTACTAAATAATTGTTTTTTTTTTAACACAATCACTTAATACAGTACTTCTACTTATGTATCTTGAAATATTTTTAAAAAATTAAACAAACTGACTTTTACTGCTGAGAATTTGGTGGATAGAAAAGCAATAATCATAAAACTTGAAAAAATAGCCAAGCACTATTTAAATATGTTTTACTTCACTTATGAAATGTCTTAGTCATCTAATAAAATTTTCACCTTAAACTTTTATGACTTCTGTGATTAATTTGTAAATCACATCTTTATGAAAAATATAAATATACGAAATTACTACATCAAAATCATCCTTACACCTTTGCCCTAGTGACGATGTTAAATTGTCGATCGAAGTATTTTATGTTACTGTCATAGAGGAAAATTATGTAGCCTTGAACTAAAAAAGAAGGAGTTTTGAAGGAGTTAGAACTAAAATGAAGGAGTTTGAAGGGCCCTTCCAAAAAAATTCCTGAATGAAGGAGTATTGGAGGAGTTTTGAAGGAGCATATGAACCCTGCTATTGCTTTCAGTTGACCGTCCTTGATGTTCTGATTCCTTTTTCAGCTTGGACCAGGGACACCAGCACCACCGTCCACCGGCCTCTGCAGGCGCGGCTCCGAGCACTGCCTCCAAGAATCCGTTTCTCCTGATCGATGGCGTCCATGTCCTACACACACGCGCGCTCATACACACACATACACACACACGCTCATACATACAAGCCTTTACACACATACACACACGCCTACGTGCATACACACAGGTCTACGCACACACACAAGCCTACACATGCACGCACGCACGCGTGCCTACACATACACACGCGCCTGCACACACATACACTACACACGTAACCACCAGGGAGGAAGGATAGGCTTGTGGGGACAGGAGCTGTTTCTAGAAACAATAGCCCCCAATGAGTAGGGCCTTGTCACAATTCGTAATTGCGAAAAACATAATTTGAATTCAAAATTTCAGAATTTAAATTAATTTTGAAAATTCAAAATCCCCCCCCCCGCCTTCCTCTGCAGCACCACCGTCGACCGGTCTCTCCCGATGCTGCTCCTATTGCGAAAACCGTCTCCCGGTTGCGTCTATATCCTACACACACACACACACGTCTACATACACACACCTACACACGCACTCTTGCCTGCACACAAACACACACGCCTACATACACACACACTCGTGATTGCGAAAAACATAATTTGAATTCAAGATGTCAAAATTCAAATTATTATTTTTTATTTTATTTATTTATTTTTTAATTTCCGACAGTTTTATAACCATTATTACCAGACTACGACGATGCCAAAAGAAAGGGCTATGATTTTAGCAGTTAATGTATGTTTGTATTTACGTATGTTCCACCGTTGCGCCAAAACCATTCACCCGATTTTTATAAATAAAGGTGTCAATCGATTCTTTATTATGGCCTAAGTATCATAGGCTACATTTTAATCAACTCCAACCATGTAGGAGTCGAATTTATCTTGTAAATGCTGATTTTAACCGATTTCATTCCTTTTTTTTTTTCTTTTTCCAAGTGCCGTTTTAAACAATTTTTACTAATATTTAGATCCCGACTACGGGAAGAGCACCAAATGTTAAAAAACAAGTCAAGTGTTAATTGCTATCATAATCTTATTAAGTTAAATCAATATTTTATGATTACAATTTTCAATCAGTTTGATATAGTAATAACATTACAATTTAATTTACCATTCTAATATATATAACTAAAAGGTTATTACTTAAGCTGCTATATGGCCAGGTCGGCTAGTCGGTTATCCCCGACTTGGCCAACCGCCGAGTGGGCCACTTTAAGAAATTTTTTATTGAACTTAATACATTTAATACACATCTAACATTTTTTAAAGCGTAATAATAGAAGAAAAAATGAAATTTGTTCTCGTATGGGAAAAAAAGTGTTTGGAAGCAGGCTAATTTTTCTCTCATCTTTAGCAGGGGCCAGAGTAAATAGCCGAAGTCCACAGGTGCAAATGTTTTCCTCTCTTTGTCAACTTTCTCTCTAGTTTTTAGAGCTCTGGGGTCAATGGCTCCCACATTGAGGAAACGGGAGGGGGCCAGAGAAATTAGGGTCCGACGCGGCCTGAAAAAGGGCGCGGGACGAAAAAAGAGCTTTCAAAATCTTAAATTAGTACGTCTATTAACAACAATTGGCCTGCACCACTAGACAAAGCGGCCCCGGCCCTGCTATAAATGTGTGGGCCCTGCTGTGGGGGTGTTGATACATGAGCAGCGGCATGCACAAGGTTGGGGGGGGGGGGGGAGAGAAGGAACATTTGTTGGCCCGGTTCCAAGCCTGAAGGGGACCGAGATTTTTTAAACGAGGGGTGAAATATATAGTAGGGACGTAGTGGTAAACCAAATGGAGGGGGGCCCGTAAAAGTCATTTGTGACGGACCTCAAAACTTTCTGTACACGCCCCTGGCCTGGTATTCACTGGTTGCGGCAGATTCAACTAAATGCTGTCAGTTGGCAATCGATTTCATTAGTCTCATGTAATTTATCGCTATACGAGTATTTTCATCTCAGAATCGCATCGGCAAAGCAAGTCTGGACTACGATAAACTGAATCTGAAACAGGATAAAATTTCAACTTAGGAGGGCGAGTTTCTGAATATAGGCGGATTTAGACCTGAGTTCCAGGGGAGGCGGACAAGATTTTTCTTCTTCTTCTTCTTATCATTATTATTATTATTATTATTATTTTTTGAGCAACATTATATTAGTTGTAATCAGTGCCAGACTTAGACGTAACGGGGTCCCAGGGTTGCCAACCTTGGAGAAACAATTTGTGGAGCATCTGTGCTGATTTCAAGGAGCAAATTCAAATTTTGCGGAGCAGATCGGATTTTTGTATAAAAATTAATAAAATTTTCTAAAACCACTTATCTAAGTTTTTTTAGAGCTTTAATAGTTATTTTAAGCACTAGTATAAAAATTATTATTTCTAAATTAATAAAACAGCTTTATACACAATTTCAATCTTTGAGTATAAGCATCTTTAATTTCCCATATTTACATGTTTGTTATGATGAAATAGCAAAATTTGAGCTGGAAAACTTCGGCAGGGAAAGACGGCAAAAGAACTTCTTGCGGAGTTCAAGCAAGTAATTTGTAGCAAGTAATGTAGGTAAGATATTAACCTTTCGATCGCACACTAATATTATTTACTGGTCTTAACAAAAATGAGTGAGTCTGGAATTACCTGGTTCTTGGTTTTTGCATAAAGGTCCAAGAAGGAAATTGTGTATTACAGATTTAAGGTGGTACGGGACACATTTTGAGAAAAATGGCATTAAACAATTTAGAGTTTTGAAATTTTTTTCACTGATTCACCATCAGTTTGATTCGCAAAATCATAACATAAATATTAAAAAAAAATTAAATTATTTAAATTTAGTTGTTTTCTTAAAAATGTGAGATCTCTTTAAATTGCTAAAACTCAAAATATTCTAGGTCAATTTTTAAATTTTTTTCAAAAAACTATGCACAAATATCTCAGTTTTATTTTTTATTCGACAATTTAAAAAATATTAATTTAATAAAAATAGAAAATATTTGAAGAAAAATTTCGAAAAATTCAAAGATACTTTTAAAAAAAATCATATTTTTTGAAGTAATGGTTTTTTTCAAATTCACCGTATAAAAATCAAAGTAAACTTTTTTGAAAAAGATATGCTCCAAATTTCATTACTTTATCTTTATCAGTTCTTGAATTATAAGAGTTTGAATGCGAAAAATCAGGAAAAATTGCATCATGGAGAGAAACGTGTTTGAAATTTTAAAGTTAAATATAATATTAGTAAAAAGAGTGCAACAAAAATATAATTATATCATCGTTCTAATTAAAATAGAAACAAGATTCAAACGTCCTTTTAAGCAGAAAAAGACGGAAAAGTTTTTTTAATGATTAAAAAAAAAAAAGGAAAATTTGACACATTTTGTTTTCCGGACCCTCTTAAGTATCGAAAAATTACCAGACAAAGTCTTCGAACCTTAGTCATCCCTTAAAGTCACTAAAGATAGCTTAGAATTTCACTTATAGAAATTTTCATGGGAGAACTTCGTAACCTTTTTATTTGCACTATAGCCAAAAATTGATTTCAGTTTCAGAAAAAAATACCCAGAGAGAACTAGTTTTTCCTCCAAACCAAAAAAGGGGCAGTGGCCTTTCAGATAAAAGGTATAAAAGGGTAGAGAAGTTTTGTTGAATAAAAAAGGTGCTTCTTTTACCTTTTGGTATACTAGGTACATACAAAGTTCAAGTGTTTTCTATAGTAATTATTTTTAAAATATTTAAAAGCTTTTTGATGTTTAGTTTTAAAGGTAATGCAAAAAACATTCAGATATATTCTAATCAGATTCTTGTAGATAAATGATTGAAACGAAAGAATGAAGTTTCAAGGACAAGGGTCAAAGGTTAGCTTAAAAGCGGAAGGGCACGGGTACCCTTCTAAAAAATCTTGGGGGAAACCTTTCTCTTTTCCTTTCAATGTTTCCAAACATATTATAAGATTATATTTTTAAAATTTCAATGTCGAAAATTTCGAAAGAGAGTCGCCAGATTCCCTATAGTAACGAAATGTAGTTTAAAATTGGGTCAAGTTTACTTCAGTTTTTAAATGCTTCCAAATGAAATCACTGACCCTCCTATTCTCTCAAACGTGACCAAAGTTAGTTTAGCGTTTTTTAATAATTCAAACCCTAAACGTTTTTGTAGAGAGCTCCCTATGCTGTTCCATTAATTTTACTAAGAGTAGCCTAAAATTGTATTTCTAAAACTTCCCATTTCGGAGAATTTCTGGGGAGAGCCACCGTCTTTCTATTGCAAACAAAGATAGACTAGAATGGATTTCAATTTTGAAAAAAAAAAAGAAAAAAAAAGTTAAGAAAACAAAATTGTGGAGGAACCCCTTGTTTTCCTTCTCCTTTAACGCTACCGAAAATTGTAAAACTGCGTTTTTTGACATCAACTTTGAAAATATCGCTTGGAAGGGAACTAGAACCCTGTGTCCCGATTCTTTTATTAGGCCTATATAGATCAACCAATTTCAAAAAATTTCCGGGGGATTTACCTGGTTCCTCATCTCTTTCCTCGTGTCCTTCCTATGTTGTCAGTACAGAAGCCTAAAGATGTGCCTTTTCAGGCTTATAATCATAAGTATCCCTTCAAGGCACATAAAAAATGTGTCAGTGTTAGCTATATTTTAAGTTTCATAATTTTTTATTTTAGAACTTTAAATCTTGATTTAGGAACTTAAAAAAAAATGGAACTAGTGGTAGTTTAATGTCTCTGCTCGACGAATTTACAGAAGTGGGCCAAAATATTCTTTTGCCGACTGGGCCAAAGTCAGCCAGTCCGCCCCTATATATATATATATATATATATATATATATATATATATATATATATATATATATATATATATATATATATATATATATTAGGGTGGTCCTTATTTTTGAAGATGTAGATATTTTATGCGACGCCCCCTCAATTTGTTCCATTGTACAAATAAACGATCCTTGCAAAATTTAAAGTCAATCCATGAATATTAACACGTGCCCCTAGGGCTCCATTTTTTGAGTTTCGAAAAAAAAATTGCGGATTTTCTCATTTTTGTGTAAAAATATTCTAACGTTTTATATTTAAAGTAATTTTGAACCTCATTAGGTGCTGCTACTTCCAGATCGACCATTCTCTCACTTTCATTTTGTAAAATTTAACATGTTACAGAGAATAAAATGTGCACCTAAGGCCTTGGGTCAAGAGTACCGCTCTTCTTCGCTTGTTCCAACTAAGCGGCAGGGGAACGTTTCTTCTCATCAAGATGGACACAAGGAATTCTACAGTCCATTAATGAATGACCTAGGCCATTAATGAACGATCTTTGACAACAACAAATTGCCTCCTCCAGGCTTTGGGGGTGTTGATTTACAAAATTCCCTGTGCATGTAATAGGTGTGTCAAATAGAGTCGCAAGATTTAAATGCTATTAATATAAGTAATTGCAATTATATTTTAATTCGCTGTTCTTTAGTTATAAACATACTATAAACATACCTAAATGCTTATGCAAGTTTTGATTTTTAAAATATAAATTTCGAAAAATCCTCGATTACTGCTAACATAAAAATATACTGTATTTTCCATAGCTAAAATATAAATTAAAAAAAAAAATATCCAGATCGGAACAATGTAGAAATCTATACTTTAAATCAATTTTCTTCTATTTTAATACATAGTCTTTTATTATCATCAAATTCTTGAGATTCACAAGATTTAGAAACTGAAAGGGGTATCTATCCTAACCTGTTGAAATTTTGTTTTCTACAGCTGGTCTACCACAATGCAAAAATGCTTGACAACTATTGATATCTGCTTGCCTTTCATCACTGTTAGACAAATACCATATTAGGGATAAAGATGTGGTTCATTTATCTACAGCCTATGTAGATGCAGTAAATTTAAAACCAAATGACCTAGTGATCAATCGTACATTCCTTAAGAGAGCAAAAGAAAATCTTCGAGAGGTAAAATTAAATTTCATGAATTTAAATTTAGATTTTGTAGTTATTCACTGGGATACAAAGGTACATCCAAATGTAACTGGAAAAAGAACGCCGACAGGATTACCGTGATAGTTTCCGGTCCTAATATTGAACAGCTACGCAGAATTCCTTAGATATTTCTTCAGTTGTATATGATATTTTAGATGATAGCTCTTTATTGCTAACTGTTCTAGCTGTAGTGTTTGATACAAAGACTTGCAATACCAACCGTAAAATTGTGCATGCAATTTTTTAGAGCAAAAACTGAACGGTGATATATTACATTTGGATTTCCATCATCATGCACTTGAAATCGTACTGCAGAGAGTGCACTTAAAGAAGTTCTTGCCTTTCTTAGTTCTAGATCAGATATTCAATTATTTAAGCGCTTCAAAATTTTGTGGAAAGATCTCCATCATTCAGAACTTATAACATTTCAATAAAGTACACATACCACTTAAATTTTAAAAGACGAAGTGGATGACATATTATTGTTCGTAAAAAGTGGAATTGAGAAAGATTACAGAGAATTCTCATAACTTATAATAATATTTCCTGGTGAATTTCCTCCTACAGGGATATGTTTTTGGCAACTTGGAGCTTATCCCTGAGCCACATGGGTGGCAAAAGGAATTTTTGTTTAAAAATGTTTATATTTAGGAAACAATTTAAATTGACCTTACATGAAAAGAAAGCCCTTCAATGCTTTCTTGCAAAGCTGGTTTACAATTAAATGCTGTATGAATATATGGTCTTTCGCAGTAACCCAATCGAGGCTACTTTGAATAATATAATATGTCTGAAAAACTAGCAGCGTACAAAATGACGACAAAAATGCAGAAGAAACAGTGATTGGAAAATTCATAAATCACTTATGTTATTTAGAGGATAAACTAGTAGCTTTGTCCGTATTGGATGAAGGAATTAACTTTGAAGATAGGAAAAGACTAGTCCAAAAAATGCTTGTGATAAGGAAGACGTGTCTGATGACTGTTTAACAAATTTCAGATAACAGTAGATGATTTAGAATACTTTCTTAGTAAAGATCTTCCTCTTTATAGAATCAATTACGAGTCAATAAAATTGTTTGATAAGTTGCAAATACTAAAAGACTTTTTCCTATATGATCCTGATTCATGGCAAAATGTTTAAGCTATTTAAAGGGAAGAGATATTGCTAAAATACTGAAAATTGTGAATGATACAACTGAAAGAGGAGCACAATTAATCGAAGAATTTCACAACTAATTTACCAAATATGAGTCACAAAGCCATTTATTTATTTAACAGACCGTCCAAGACTATCGGAAAAAAAATACACACTATCGAGATACATTGAGAAAAGCGTACGATTAAGGAAAGTTTCTAAAGCATTATTTCATTCTTATTCAACGTAAAATCTTTAGATGATATAAAGCAATTAAAAAGATTAATTTTAGTGCTGCCTCACTGTAAAAATATTTTGCAAACCTAGGAGAAAAGATGTACTGGGTCTGAAGTGAAAACTCGGAAGATTTGTGAGAAAATTATCAAAAGTGTTAAAGTTCAACGGCCTAGGGGCACGTGTTATTATTGACCGATCGAGTTCAAATTTTGCACACGTTACTTTTTATTATAGTGTCACAAAACTAGGGGGCATCACTTGTTGAATTCCGAAATTTTTTTTTCCCATATAAATAAGGACCACCCTAATATATATATATATATATATATATATATATATATATATATATATATATATATATATATATATATATATATATATATATATATATATATATATATATATATATATATATATATATATATATATATATATATATATATATATATATATATATACATATTTTTTTTTTTTTTTTTTTTTTTTTTTTGTCCCATCACAGTTTAAAACGGAAAATATCAAACCCAAAATTTAAAAAGAAAAAAAAAAATGAAAAACAGAAATCCAGTTACGGCAAAAAACACTAAAGGGAAGGAACAAGGTAGGCTAATTTGACATCATCGTCTTATTGAGTAAAAAACATCATTTGTTATGTTAGATATTTCTATTTATTTAGTTCCATTGAAATCCTCTAACACTTCCACATTTTTAATATTATAATTCAGTTTAATTCTCGTAGTCGCACGTTGTCGTTGTCAACTACAGTAAAAAAAATATATTTCTGTACTGGACAACATACGACTACGCCATTTGAGTTGCATTTTAATGTTATTAATGTATAATTGACAGAGTATATTAATGGGGCCAAACAAATAGGAATATTTACTGTAATAAAATCACTTGTTTTCTCAAAAAGACGATGATATCAAACAGCACCTGCCTTGTTTATTACCCTTTATTTATTTATTTATTTATTCTTTTTTTGCCGCAGTCGGTTTTCAGTTTCTAAAACTTTTTCAATTTTTTTATTTAGATCTGAAGGGAGTATTACATGAAACATTAACATTCTTCTATGAGACTGTAGAGGTGAAAACCTAAAAAGCATGTAAGTTTCTAGCTAGATGGGAGAATTTCATGGGGGATCTTCCTCCTAAATTATTTTCTAAAATATCCAAAAATGATTATTTTCCAGAAACGTTTCTGAATTGTTTTTACAGTGCATTCCCCTGTAAAATGGAAAAACATCAGAATATGTCCTATTTAGCGTGCAAAAACCTATCTTTTCAGTGAAAGTCACATATAATATTCAGTTACTTCACTTGTACGGCTGAAGTTTATAGTTTTCTTTCCATTTTTCTCATTTAACCACCACTAAACAATTGATTCCCTTTTTATAAAAGTTTCCATGAGACAGTTTTTCAAACTTAAAATTTTTTTCAAATATGAAGAATTTATAATTTTCTTTATTAGTTTTCGTAAGAGGAGGTCGTGAAAAAAATAATAATCCTCTTACAAGGACACAAGGACTTAATAATCCTCTTACCCAAATAATCACAAGAAATTATTTTTCCAAATTTTGTTTCCGTGTTTCGTAAGTAGTTAACGTACTCATAAAAAACAACACGTTCATATTTATTAAATCTTTTAAAGCTAAAATCTTTTCATTAAGAAACATGTAATAAAAACGTAACAAGGAACATTTCCTTTTTTTTTCTTTATTTGTCATCAGCATGATTTTACTAATTCAATTTGTTGTGTGTCTGTTCGGGTGGAATGGTGTGATTTACTTTTAACTAACTTCCCAAGAGCTAGAGGTTTGAAATTTGGCAAATAGCTCAAAAGTGAATGAAAGCCTGAAAAAAGGTTTAAAATGTCCCTGTGTTCGAAATCTAATTTAAATCAATAGAATTGGAAACAAAACTTCTTTCTAAACGAAGGAAATACTGTTTATTTTCCAGAATTAAAGTTACTAAACTCATCCAATTCTGAGCTTACTGGAAGAATAGCTTTCAGATGTGACAAAAAAGGAAAAAAAAACAACGCGGATACTGACACCAATGCTACACATCTGAAAAGTTTCACATTGAGAAACTTGGAGCTTTTCCTTGGGAATGGCAAATGAACTTTCTGTTTTGATAGTCAAGGAAGATCACATTATGGAAGTGACGCGATTAATCATAGATGCGTTAATGTCTTACAAAGAACTACGGAGAAAAACATTAATGAATGCTAAAAGGCTGTCATAACCAGCTTTTTTTTACAAACTTCTCCCGCGTTCGTGTGCGGCATCTCTGCTATTGTGAAAAATATTTTTCGCCACCAGTGACTGAACGTATTTAACAAATGTATCGGGTTCAGCTGGCTTGCGATTCGTCTAGATTAAAACATCTTGGTTCCAAAACCGTCAAGCGAAAAAAATAGTGTTTGTATAAAAAACCTCATTAAACGAAACTGGTGTTTTTCAAGCTTTAGATGTGTTTCCTAATTGCTGTTTGATTATTTTATTCTGTAGATGAAGACGATTTAATTAATACAAATTAAAAACAAATAAGGTGTGAAAATGATGCTTATTACAATAAACATTTCCCGATATATTTTTGCTGAACTTATGAACTAAGTTATCTTTTTAGATTTACCTTTAGTGACATTTTACTCAACTTATCATCAATTGTTTTACGACGTAGCAACCAGCGAATATAATATAACGTATTTATGAATACTAGAAACGAGGTTAGATCCAGTTTTGTCTATTAACCAAATTGTCGGACAAGTCAGCCTGTCCTTTTCTAGGGGATCTAGTCTAGATTGACCAAGCTTACAGTAAGAGCAAACAATGGTCTGCATAACGTAGCTTTGCGTCTGCATAACGTGCAATTCTGTCTTGACCATGATTGTACTGTTACTTAAGCTTCTAGGCAAACCAGGAAAATGCCAAGCTATTATATTGAATCTACCTATATTTTCTTTGAAGGTGCCGGAATAATTTCTGGGAGGTTACAGAATTTTAGCGGAAACATTTGTTTGTACATGTCAAGACATGTCAGTAGATCATGTCAAGACATGTCAAGACATGTCAGTACATGTCAAGACATTTTTTAAATCCTAAATCCTTGCGAAGATACTGACGCAACAGAAAATTGCATCGACAGGCATTGCTGCCACTTAGTTGGATGAGGAACAGCACATTCAGGCTTAAAGTTGCCATTAGACATTCATAACTATAGCCAAACGCAATGTGTAACATCAAAAAGAAAACCACGGAATGGCTGCAGCGTTGCAATAGATTGCAATTATAATTTGGGATGAACGTACTATGGCTAATAAGCATTCACTCGAAGCAAATCATAGGAGTATACAAGATCTGAAAGACAACGATAAACTTTTCGATGATACTGTCTTACTTCTGTGTGGGGACTTCCGGGAGACACGATCAGTTCTCACTCTAATTTTGACGATGAAATCACCGCATGTTTTAAATAGTGATGTGCCGGATCGTTAAAAAAGAAGATCCGCGGATACGGATACGGATCTCAAAATTTTATTTACCCAATACAACTATCCAAGTGTAAAATTTGTTACGGAAGGTATTCCTGTCAGAATAATGGCAGTTTCTTCAAAAAATGTCAACTGCGCAAAAATATAATCAAGACTATGATTTACTCTTAAAAGAAATCTTCGTTAAAACTGAGGGAGAGTTGGAAGGAATGGGTCAGCGCTGCATTAATGCTTAGATGGAATGAGAAAAATTATTTCTAGCTTACTCGGTAGGTGTAGGATACAGGAGCAAGAGTGTAAAGCTGCTACTGGACAGGCTATAAATAATTTTTCCCATTTTATTTCAGCATAAATGCAGCGCTGACCCATTCCACCTAACTTCTCCAATCGACGAAATACAGAGCCGAGAACACCTTTACAAACAGTAAATAGAGAATTTAGTCTCACTTTTTTTTTAAGTATGCCGAAAAATACAAAAATGAAGAATAACAGAAACCCCAAATCAATAACAGAAACCCCAAATCAATAACAGAAACTAATATTCAATTAAAAATTAAAAAAACAGCACATGTCCCAGAGAGACGACCTCATATTAAGATAAATTTCGCGGTCAGAACACACATTTGTTAACAAATATAAATTGACAGCAGGTAAAATTTTTAAATCATTGAGCTTTTTCTCCTTATCTTCCGACTATAAAATTGCTACTAATCACGCGTGTAAAGGCTTAGAATTGCATTTAAAATTTACTAAACAAGATTATAGCTCCTACTGTATATAAGTTGAAAGTTTCAAATAAATATCAAACGCAAAAAACTTCGTTCTTTCAATTAGGGCCAACATTTTTAACGTACGGGTAAATTTTTACTACCATAATTGTGAGAAACGTTAAATCGGTTTTTAATCGATATCTCCGGTAAGTAAAGTTTTATAAAAACTAAAATAATATACAAGCTAAGAACACTCTCGATCAAGTCACCTTTTGAACGAAAAATGAACTATCAAAATCGGTTCGCCTGTTTAGGAGCTACGATGCTATAAAAAGACACACTGATACACTCTTTTAAAACTTATTTCCCCTTCCTTTTTTGCAACGGGGGGGGGGGGTACAAATTGGCTTCTGAAATGATACCTTATAAATGAAATAGGAAATAAAACATAATTTAAACGGAATTTAAGAGTTTTATTCAAATATTTAAAAAAAAATTTAGAATAGAAATAATCCGTTTAAGATCCGTCAAAAAAGTTACGGATACGGATACAGATCTTTATTTTGCCTTGGATATCCACGGATACGGATATCCGGAACATCACTAGTTTTAAACAATCGTTTTTATGGCGAAATGTCGAGGTACTGGAGTTGCCCTTGAACATGCGATACAGTGGAAACTAATTTCTAAGCAATTGTTGGATTTTAGAACACTGAAAAAAAAAATCCCAAATGTTACTGATAATTTCTGTGAAACGTTTCGGGATTTCACAGGTTTCTAACTACAGTGAACACCCTGATGGAATTAATGTTATCTACCTCATTTTCAGAATTTAATTGTAATCAATTTATTTAGCATACTTTGCAAAGGAGTCATTGAATAAAAACTATAGTTAAAGCTTGGAAGAATAAAATGATCATTCAAAAAGTATGTGTTGGTTAGTGCTTAATTTCAACATCCGATACTTTACCTATCTCTTTCGATTCATTTTGCACGTTTGGCAGAAGTAAGTACTTACTAAATTTACTAAGCATAAGTATAATAAGTAATGCTTTCATTATAGAACATTTAGTAATTACTTACTAAATTTAATAAGAACCTACTTCGGTCAAAAACACCCATTTTCAATCCCATGTAATATAAAATCGAGTAAACTACTTCCAGCTTTCAAAAATATACTAATTTGATTGCATCACAATGATGAGTAAAAAATTAATTCGACCTATTGTCACAACCACTCTGTAACAGCAACGCGTGGCTAGGTCAGCTAGTACTCGCATATAATAGCCAATGTTTGAGTTACGCTCCTGACGTCATCAACAATGAAACTCGTGCCACTGCATGATAGCTTGATAATTTGTTTTTGTATTATTTAAAATGGAGGGAAAGATTTTATTGTAACAAGGGTGAACTGGATACGGCAACTTAACAATTTTACTGATAAGACTGTGTCATTTCAGGGATATGAAGAAACGAAAAAGTGGTCAACGATGAACCCCATCGAGTTTAGGGTTAACCCAATGGAGTTAGGGTTAAAACTTCAAGTATCAAAACATCATCAAACAGGCAATTGCTTCGCTCCAATGTTAACGCAATTTTTACCCCTCATATCTTGACGGGCTATTTTCTAGTAAGATAAATAAGCATTAAAATGTGAATTAAATTTACCGTCCTTAGAACTGTTCTTTAAAAGCTTTAAGATGAAGTGGCAAGCCTTGAAATGATCATAACCCATCTCAACCAGGAGATCATAGAGGACAAAGGAGCGAATACTTCACTCCATTTCTATACAAGTATTTTTCCCAATAGTGATTGATGTCTAGTGATTGCACGAAAGCAAGACTCTCCAACAGATCAAGCCATGGAACTGTGGATTTTGATACTTTTATTTGAGTGGGATATTTTACTTTCTACCCACAGCCAAGGACGGATCCAGAAAATTTTCAACGAGGGGACGACTATTAATAGTTTAATTTAACTCTTAAAATGTATCGGATTTACATATGATTGGAAACGGAGGGGGAGGGGGAGCTGCAGCATCATTTTTATCTGAATTCTGAAACAACTAAAATATAAAGATTTATCTAGGGAGATCTCCGAATCTGTTCCTTCCCTTTTCCGTGTTGAAAGAGGTATTCTAAAATTGCACTTTAGAACTATAATTTCGTAATCATTCTGGGGGAATGTTTCAAAACCGTCTCCCCATAGCATCACCGAAGGTAGTTTAAAATGGCACTTTAGTTTCGAAAGGTTACCCCCCGAAGGAAAGTCGCTGAACCCATACCTTCCCCTAACTCTCCCAGACATGTCTACAACCGCATCTTTAAAGCTTTTACAAAATGCTCAGGGGAAAGCTTTCAGACTCTTTCTATTAACATCACCAAATATCGCCTGAAAGCACCTTTCTGAAACATTAATTCTGCAAAAACTCTGGGAAGTAAACTCGAATCCCATCATTTACTTAAGGTCATAAAAGATCGCCAACATTTGCGTTTTAGAGCTTCAATTTCGGATAATGACCGATGTAGGTGCCCTCAAGGAAAGGGCGATCGCCCCCATCCCCTCACTTAATATCCGTCCTTGCCCACAGCTGAATCACCATATCACTAAAAAAAATCCGAAACGTCACTGGTTATTTCCATGAACATTTCTTGATTTCACAGGTTTTTATCTAGTTCTTCGTAAAATCAAGTATATTTGCAAAAAAGATTCCTGAATTGCTACAAATTGCACGAATACAGACTTTTCACTGTTGTGAAAAATATTTTTAGCTGTCCCTTTCAAGATTGACTGAGCGTGTTTGTTAAGTGTATCGGCTTTATTTCGATCACGGTCCATATAGATTGTCTAAGCACTCAATGAGAGCAAATAGGTCACTGGTCACCTGCAGCTTTGCAAGGCAAAGGAGAGTCTTGGTGCGTATTTGCAATCGGGTCGTAGCTTTGTACAGTTATAGAAAAAAAAATTCATTGATTCAGGAATAAAAAGTTCTACATAATTATGTTAAAAAATTGTTGTTAAAGGGTCGTCTTCATATTAAAACTAGCATCAACTTCAACTTTTTCAATGAGAACCCCGAGTTATGAAAAATTCCTCTCGTAATGTTAAAACGTATTTTGATATTTTTACGCATAACACAAAAACTAGATTAGGCACAGCAAAGATTGTTTTTTTATATCAAAATATGAATCGACCCAATAATAAAAACGCCCTTTACAACACCTAAAATGTAATTTTAGTTTTTTTATGAATTATTTTAATATCTTTTGAAAAAAATATGATCTGAAACCATATTAAATTTTAACAGAAAAACTATCTAGAAGAGGTTTTATGCGGGAATCCAAAATTTGAGCTGAAAATATTCAGTAGTTTTTGCACTATGCTTAAAACTTCATTTTTTCTCACTTTAGGGGACCGTATACTTTTTTAAAACAGAAATTATGAAAGTTGGTTTCTTCGTAAAAAAAGAAAAAAAAAAGTTCAACAAAATAAGCAAACCAATTATAACGTGGTTTTTCTACATAAGAGTTACGTCTATGAATTTTTTAAATGCATAAATTTATTCGCTGTCTCTGCAGAAAAACAACAAAATATTGCAACCGTCAGTTTTTTGTGGCTATCTTTTAAACGTCAATGTGTAAATAATGCGAAACACTACTTCATTGTTTAATAAAAGAATATTTTATAGAACATTTTTAATTAAAAGCTACACTTAAAATACTTCTGTTTTTTTTTTTTTTTTTGCAATAGACAGTGTAGAATTAAAGGCTCTTCCCGGTAATAATTTGCTAGAAGGAAAAATTATTGCCTTGTATTAATTTGGGAAAAAGCACTCGAAAAATAGCCGACAGTGTGAAGTTTCACCTTTAACAGTGTCCAGATGGGTCAAGAGGTAATATTTGCTCTTAGATAAGTTTACTAGTTTTTAGGAATTATTATTATTATTTTTTTAAAGTGTTTGAATAATTTTCAATGTGGTAGGAGAGGAAATTTTAGTAGGAGTAGAGGGCCGCGTGATTTGAGCCTCATTCTGCACAAAAGTGGTAGTTGTAGCTAATTGTGAATTTTTTTTTTTTTTTTTTTTTTGACTTCGTCAAAAATTTAACAAAACATTAATTTGCGTGTTAGATTAAGTTGAGTTTTTGTCTATTCTTAATTATAATTTAAATAATTTTTTTATATTTTTTTTCTCAGTCATTGTCCGTGCATTTCACATTAAAACTATTCTCGCAAGACAAAGACAAAATTTCATTTTTTTTTTAATAACGTGGAAAAATATCGACCAAAAAAAAAAAGAGTTGTAAAAAATTATTGTTATCAACTACTAGATGCCTATCTTATTAAATGCATGTTTTTCAGAATCCAATATCTGATTATTCGGCTCCACCTTTATGACACTGGCACTCTAATTCAACTTTCGGGTCCTCTTCTTTAAGCAAACAACTGACCACATGGACCAGCTGCGAGGGCTGAACGTAACCTACGACTCTATTGCGGTTTGGTTATCCTATTCGATGGCTGCAATGGGTTCTAATAATGAGCACAGCAGCCCTGCACCGAACGATTAGTTTAGCCGAACAATGAAGCAGGTGTCATGTCATTGAAGCCGAGAGTGCCTAAAAACTGGTGGATGAAGAAAATTTATCTCACCAGTGAGATGCCGTAAACATACAGCAAATAAATTTACTTTACCTACCAGTTTATTCGCACTCTTAGCTTCAATGAGGTGACTTCTGCATCCCGCACGAACAGATTCGATTCCAGTCTGCGAAATCCGTAGCAATGACGAAATTGTAGTCTCTGGATAGATGAAACTCATCTGTCGGGTATGCTTCGTGCAGTTTTGCTATAGGTGCGTTAGCCAATAGCCTCACACTATAGGAAATGTTCATTTGCAAGTATATAGTACGCGGAACAAAATCAAATAATACTAAGCTTCGTTTGCATGTGCTAAATTACAAAATTGGAGAAATGACAAGAAGTCTGATTTCGGTTCACATTGGTTCAAGCTAAAATAACTTTTGTCTTTTGAAATTACGGGTTGGACCACCTCGAATCTCGTTGCTAGAAATAGCATTGAGAAATTACTTTCCTAAATTGCTTTTAAGAGTCATTACATGTTTAACTAAAACCGTTAATTGTGTACCGCCTTTTTTAATATTACCACGCATTATGATCTTCCGCATCAAATTTTAATTTGAAACAATTTCTCTCTTTTTTTTTGATTACAAAAAAGCCGCTAGAACAATTACCGTTTGTCCACTGTGTTAATTCATATAACCAACTTTTTACCAAATAAAGTTCGAGTATGAACAGTTTGCTCATTAACGGGTATTTATATTCTCCTGTTTCTGTTTTATTTTTCAGATTGATACTTCGTTCATTTTATGTATATAGAGCAAATTTTCACGGAATAAATAAACCTTGCTTCGCCCGTGTCACTAATCTATTTAATGCTGCGTCTTCCCACGTTGTGCGGTATATTTTTTGTATTTTTGCGTGCGATGGCCCAAACTTCTGCCGATGTTCTGCGAAATTAAAAACGCGCAATTCCATTTGACATCAAAAGACTTTCTATTCATTCCGAATAAACCTGTAACATAGGTGCAATACATTTATCAAACATATTCACATTATGATTCTAGGGGTATAAGGTTTGATATTTACATATCTTTGAGGCTAATTTGCTGAATGATTATATAAGCAATCCAATAGGTTTATATAAGAAAAGGCACAAAGTTCCATTAATTTTAATTTGTATTTATTCGATTTACTAAACAACGATCTATACGATGGACCAATCAAACCCGGTCCGTCATTCTTAATCCTGATAAACAAAAATCTGTAAATATTTTAAATTTTTTTTCAAAAAAAAAAAAAAAAAAGTTTTCGACCGTAAATCGCTTTTTGGCGCAACATTATCGGCCCAAAAAGTATCGAATTACGGAAAAAAGAGAGAATTTCAAAAAATCATGAATTGAACTGGATAATCTCGATCTTTTCTTTGTATACATTCCGTTACTTGATAAGCCGTAACCTTGAAAGAAGCGTTTTCAATGTGGTGACGGTCCCTTAAACGTTTTTCGTTAATAACTCCTGTTCTACTGCACGGAATGCAGTGAAATTTCGTACCCTTGCTATATTTTGCGGTCTAAACATAATTATGTAGCAAAAGATATGGGTTCCCATTTGAAAATCAAGAGTTGGTGCTCGTTTTGCTTTGTATATGGTCCCTTATCAAAATTTTGCCTACGTAGTTTTAAAGAAGACTTTAAACCAAGTCGGATGACACCTTTCTTTCCTTTCTAGCATGTACAATGGCCGAATAATTAAAAGTGTTTCGTTTTTTTTTCTATGACTGTACATGGTTGCACAAATTCTTCAGGAGCTTTCGTCGTAAGAAAGGAAGGTTGTAAATTGTTGCAGTAAACCTATTTAACGTTTCTTGAAGGTTTCCGAGACATGACTGACTTTGACCGGGGATATTTCCAATAATTTTACAAAAAATTTCAAGGATAATTTTAGAAAGGTTACTGATATTGAACGAATAACGCTCCTGTTTTTTGCAAGAAATGTTACTGGCAGAAATTGGGCACATCAGGTGCCCATTATTTTCCAGGAACGTTTATGAATTGTTTTTACAGTGAAGAAATTTTTTTTATACTTTTACAAAATATTTTTAAAACGTTCCTGGAAAATGATGGGCAGCTAATGTGCTCAATTTCTGCCACTTACATATCTGGAAAAAAAAAAAAAAAAGAGGAAAATTTCCTTCTAAAAGTTAGTAACCCTCCTGAAACTACACTAAAAAATTTCCGAAACATTACTGAGTATTTCCGTGTAACGTGTCGGGATTTCCATGGTTTTTATCCACTTCCTAGAAAAATCAAGTATTATGGTCAAAAAGTTTCCTGAATTGCTTTAAGTTGCACAAATGCACACTTCTCACTGGTGTAAAAAATATTTTTAGCTCCCAGTTTAAAGCTTAACTTTGCGTATTTATAAAGTGAATCGACTTCAGGTCATTTACGGCCCGTCCATGCTGATAAAGCTCCCAAAGGGAGCGAATAAGTATGGACTACGCTGTCTTTGCAAGAGTTGCAGGCGTGAAAAAATCTCGATATCTGCTTGCAATTCTGGTTATGAAACTTTCTTAATAAATCAGGAAGGTGCCGAGCTATCATGTAATACCTAACTAAGTTTACTCCAGTTTTCCAGAGACACGACTGACTTCACACTCGAATATTTCTGAATTTTTCAGGAAGGTTTCTGAATATTAGCAGAAAACTTTGCTGGTTTTTGCAAGGTATGTTTCTGGCAGAAATTGGGCACATCAACTGCCCATTATTTTCCAGGAACGTTTCTGAATCGTTTTTACAGTGTAACCTGGAATCTTTCTAAAAATTCAGCAACCTTCCCAAGCAAAGCTAGTTATGTTTCTGACCTAACTCAGGATCCTTTAATAAAAACGTATATACAGGGCGAGTCTAAACACTTAGACAAAAGCTTAAGGCGTGTTAGATGGGATAATAAGAAACAAAATCATATGGAACAAATGTTCGTCTCTGCAGTGCTGACGTACTACATGCACACTAAGCCAGAAACTGACAGATGCAAAACAGGTCAGATGCGATAACGATTTTACACAACATTTTATTTTTTTAAGAAAGGTTTAGAGCCGGTGTTAAAAATTTTGGCTTGTAGTTCTAATACACGTGTCGTAACAACCGCTTGAAACCTTTCTTAAAAACTAAAATGCTTTTTTTTTGTAAAAAAATTTGAGACCGTTTTTTTTTCTTTTTTATGTGTTTTTTTTTTCATCTTTTCTCCCCCCCCCCCTTTTTTTTGAAATTGATTAATTTTATGGAAAAAAATCGGATTAACTGCATTGCTTAAAAAGAGCTAGAACTTTATTTTATCGCATATTTTATTTTACTTTTGTTATTCATCAGACGAAAAAGGCATATTTTAATTTTAGAAATCTTCTTTAAATGTTAAAAATAGTATGTTTGACATAATTTTCAATCTTTGACAATTAAGAAAAGATTGATCTGATTCTAGAAAGTAAAAGTTGGTTTAACAGGAAAGCAGGTTAGTTTAGTTCTGGTCGGTTCTTCTTGCTTCTCTCATTGGGTCATTTTCATCAGTAAATTTACTCTAGTAGAAGGACTCTTCACCTATCATTTGAATCAATGTAAATCGTAAATTAACATTTTCAACACACATTTTTTTAAGTTATTTCTACCAGTTTTTTTACACTAAAAGTAAGTATAAAATTAAAAATTTCTGAAAGTGAGTTAACAATTTTCCAATATTAAGAACATTTAAAACCGCAGTAGGGAACTGGCATTTCTCTTCTGCAATTAAAGAACATTAGACGCGTAGCATGCTTTAAAACCTTATTGTTTTGTTTTCATGGTGCGCATAAATTTGGAGTGTAAACAAAATGTTTAACAATTTATTTAATGATATTGCTATGCATTTTAAAAGTGTAAATGCTACATTCACAGGCATAAAACTAAACACAAACATATTAGCTGCATTGTTTAAAAGGTGCTGCTACTTTATTTGTTCGCTTATTTTATTTAGATATATTTTTTTGCCACATCTATTTGATCAAATGAGCGGCGCATATTTTGTTATAGAAATCAGCTTAAAAGGCTGTCAAGGTATGTTTTACATCATTTGCAGTCTTAGTTAATTTTGAGAATATTGATTAGATACTAGAAAGTCGATGTAGGAAAATAGGCACGTTTAGTTCTGGAGGGAAATAATTTTTATCCTTCTTTACAAAATTTTGTACTGTTGAGTTGCATTTTAGAAAGAAATTTCAAGACCCAATCGCCGACTAGTAGCTATCAGGGAGGTGGGGGGGGAGGGGGAGGGATTTCTATGGTATAAACTTGTGTGTTCAGATAAGCAATAACATCAAAAAAAACTGCTCTGGGAAGCTGAACATTTTTGTGATTTTATTATTTATTTCTTGGAATTAAAATATAAAAATTACTTTAGCGTAATGATGTAAACAAAAAAAGGCGTTTACTTAGCTTTAAATATACCAACAAAAAAAAGGGGGGGGGGGACAAAAAAAACTACATTACTCGCATTAACTCACGATTCAAAGAATTTCTAGAGAAATAAGTGAACAATCGTTCTGTAACTTTTGCCACATAAATGGTATGCTTTAGCCGATATCTTTCAATAAAATAAAACCACCCATGTAATTAGGAGACCAGCAACTTTTTCATAAAACTAAAATGACTTTTTTATTATCCTTCAGCGTAAACAGCTGGAATAAACGTTAAGGAATACGTACCAATAAACTGCAATGTGCTACAAAACAGCAGTGTCAAACCCTTGAGAAAGCAACCTTTCCAACGTTAATTTCAAAGAAAAGTGCACTTTTTTCCTTTGTGAACATCTTTTTCCCAAACATAGATAAGACTAATTCTTGGGGGAAATGTGGTAACTGCGTTCGAAAAAGATGCTGTTAGTAGGATCCACTAATGATTTTGCTGAATATCGATTGCAACCTTTCCATTGCCAGTATAAGACAAACGTGTCCACACACACACATTGCTGGTTGGGTGCCCATAACTAGTCATTTATCCTAACTAAGAGTTCAGTTATCAAGTCCCATCGTTGCAAATGCTGCTTGCACTGTAAAAACAATACAGATACGTTCCTGAAAAATAATGAGCGGCTTCTGTATCCAGTAACTGCCAGTCACATATCTTGCAAAAGATAAAAAAACGTTTTCCGCTTTCAAGAACTTACTACTAGAACTACTTTCCTAGAAATTCTTATTTTCCAAGAAAGGAAGCTTTCTGAAAGCTTCTCTTCTTGGAAGCTTTCTGAAGGATTGAGAAACATTCTTGGCAAAAGCCACATAGTTATCTAGCACACATCCAGAATCTTCAAAAAAAGCTTTGTGGATTGTAAATAGTAGCTTTGCACCTTCGTGATCTACCAAGAAAGCGCCTAAAGCACAAGTATAGCGCAGGCTGGGCCGTGCACAGAGGGAAGGGGGGGGGGGGAGAAGCGACACCTGTCAGCCGGAGCCTAAAGAGGACCCGAGATTTTTAAAATGCGAGGTGCAATAAATGTGGACCAGATGGGGGGCGCCTGTATTAGTCATTTGTTACGGGTGGCAAATTATCGGTGCACGGCCCCTCAGAGTGGGAAAGGACTTAAAAACTTTCGTGCCTGCGTTCCGCGCCCAAGAAAAGACTAGTTTAGCTGAAATAATCAAAATAATCAATTATCCAACGTATTGAAGCACAAAACATGCGAATTATTGCAGACACGTGTTTCGGTGTTACAAGGAACACCTTTTTCGATGCAAAGAAGTGTGAGCTTCTGGATGAAAAGTCATCCGAGAAAAGCAAACACGCTGGAACAGGAGATAGTACAAATACCAAAAATCAGAAATTAAACAAAACAGAAAAAGATAAAATGACAAATTTATTATATAATTCTATCATGAAAAAACCGTTAAGTAATAAAATTCCAAGAAAACCCATAAACAATGCAAATAGTCCAAAAATGAAATCAATCTGAATAAATTAGCTATAATTTTACCAGCGGGAAAAACTATGTCTGGAATTAATGTATTAAATAGAGAAATGCGGGGAAAAAAACAGACTGAAAGATAAACCAATTGGAATTAGTTGATCACAAAACGAAATAAGAAAGCAAAAAATGAAAAAAATAAAAGTAAGAAATGTACCACGTTTACATGAAAATAATACAAGAACTAAACCTATTTTAAAAATGGGGTCCATACAGAAGAAAAATACGGAATTGCAGTAAGATCATTAACTAAATTAGAGTAGTTCTTCAGGATGTGGAAAGATTCCCAAAAATCAAGATCCAACGAATTGGGGCATTTTTGGATAATTTGATAAGAGTTAAAATCAAAAGAGTGATTAGAATTCCAACAGTGTTGAGCAATGCTGGATTTATTCAGCTGTTGTTTTTTCACATAGCTTTGATGCTCTTTTAAGCGAAATTTCAAAGAACGGCTGGTCTGCCCAATGTATCCGAGTCCGCAATTGCAAACAACTTTATAGATCCCACAACAATTGAGAGGGTGAATAGAATCTTTAAGAGAAGAGAACGAAAGTTTAATAATGGGAGAAAACACCACTTGGAATTGGAATCGCTTCAGAATCTTAGCAACCTGAAAACTAATACCAGGAAAGAAAGGAAGAACAACCAAATTCTTAGTGTTGAAAGTTCTATTAGGAACAATATTTTGAGTTTTTTTGCAAAGTTTTTTATAAATGGAATCAACTAAGGTGGGCGGATAGTCTCTATCAACAGCCACAGCTCTTAAATAATTAAGTTCCGCATTAAGAAGCTCAGGTGTAGAACAAATATTCATTGCACGATAAACAAATGTGTTGAAAGCAGAATATTTTTGATTAGGAGGGTGAGACGATAATCTGTGTGGGGGTAATGGAACAGCAAGATGTTTACGATAAACCGTAGTTTCAAAATCTGACTCTGTTCGAGAAACGAGAACATCAAAATGAGAAATGGAAGGCAATTGTTCTGCTCTTTTTCACAAGAGAATTGAACATAAAGATCAATAGAATTTAAAATAGATAAAGCTTTATAGATTTAGCTGGCTAGACCATTTGTACAAATGGCGTTTACATTAATTAAATAAGCACAAGTAATTTTTAAACTGGTAGATAAAAATATTTTTTTTCAACATCGAGAAGTCTGCATTCGTGCAATTTATAACAATTCAGGAAGCGTTGGGACAAAGATACACCCAAACCTGTTTTTTGTGCGATTTCTTTCTTTCTTTCTTTCTTCATTTATTTATTTATTTATTTTTTTGGCTGCATATGAAAATCTATACTAATCATGTAAAGCAGTAGGGTTTGGTTGTGTGAACGCACTAATCTCAGGAACTACTGTTTCGAATTGAAAAATTCTTTTTGTATTGAATAATCTATTTATTGAGGAAGACTAGCTATATCTATACTAATAATATAAAGCGGTAGAATTCGTTTGTTTGAACTCGCTAATTTCAGGAACTACTGGTTCGAATTGAAAAATTATTTTTGTGTTGAATAGTCGATTCGTTGAGGAAAGATATAGGCTGTATTATATCATTCTATGACTAATAGGAGTGGAGCAGCAACAAAAAGTGTTATGAAAAACGGGAAAATTTATATTATAATGTAGAATGCTTGGGAAGCAAGATACGCGTACCACGGTGGCTACCTAAAAAGGCGGGCTTTGCGATCCAGTGGGCGTAGGTTCGAGTCAGCTATGAGGCAAATCTCGAGGGAACTCTTCAGAGAAAATCCTAAGCGATGTTAAAAATGATTTGTAAAAAAAAAATAATAGGTGCATATTATTGTCTTACTTTTTTATTGATCTATACTAAATATAATAAACCTGAAAAGTTTCTTTGTTTGAACGCGCTAATCTCAGGAACTACTGGTTGGTTCGAATTCAAAAATTCCTTTTGTGTTGACTGGTCCATTTATTGAGGAAGGCTATAGGCTATAACTTACATTGATATTTTTATTAGAAAAAAAAGTCATTCAATGTTTTATGTGATTTTTAGCAGTTTTTAGTACCTTTTACCCCACAGACCCTGAACCAATAGCTCCAAAAAAAATTTCTTAAAATGTAGAAAATTTATTTTTAAATAGGATGAAAAAAAAATTTTGGAAGGTAGAGCGATTTTTTTTTTTTTGTATTTTTGAAAAAAAAAAAAAAAAACTTTACTTCTCATTTTTTTCTTTGTTTCAATTTTTTCATCCCGAAAAAGTAAAAAAGCCTCTTTTCTGAATTTCAACTATGTAATAGTAAAGCTTCTTCAAAAAAAAAAAAAAAAAAAAAAAAAAATCAAAAATATGCAACAGTTATTTTTTTAGAATTCGTTTATTGCAGAGTACGGCACGACTTCCAAGCATAGCCGAAGTTTTGTCAATCTTCAATTTAGGATGGTCATTATGTCATGGAAATGACGTCATGACCATGTGATCCAACTGCAGTGCTTGCTTTTGCTTTTTTTTATTTTTTAATTTCAATTTAGCAATATATTCATCCCCCCCCCCCGAGTTTTTACTCATGTTATTTAACGTGATACATTTATGTGCATTTGTTTCAATAAAATCAGTGAGGTTTTCTTAATCTTTTGCACACTACGGGGATTTTTTGTGTGCAATCTTTCAATTAAATAAATAAAGCATGTGGTTTTTCGCATGATCTTTGTGTCATATACATAGAAAAAGATTGTTAATTATCGTCAGAGGTAAATATGCATAGATCGTATTGATAGATCGATGGATAAACGTGGATCGATATTGGTAGATGGTCAGTAGGGGATAGATAGGCCCGTAGTAGCAGAACCAAGGGATCAATGCCCCCCCCCCCCGAATTTGAAAAAGAAAAGCATTCACATAAAAGTGGAAGTGCTTTTTTTTTATTTTTTGTGAAATTGAGCATTCAGAGTACTCCTCCCCCCCTCCTTTGGGGCTGCTTGCATAAAAGGTGACAAATCTTTTAATGTGTTTCGGCGAATGTAGTTTTAAATTCCAAAGAGACTTCGAAAAGGTGTGAACGCCTTTTAGTTGTTCCAGAACCACTGCAACGATTTGAAAAATTCTTTCTCTATATGAAAGGTGCTTTCTTTACTAAGTGACATAGGCTATAATTTACACATATATATATTTATACTATTTTTTAAAACCAATAGTTTGTCTTCGCTACCAGTTGCTGCTTCGCACTGTTTTGTTCTTATATACGTAAAAACAAAATCCTTTTGCCCCGCAGCCGCAATGACAGAGTAATTGACGGTTCGCTTCGAAATGAATGCTAAGGATGAGAACACGTGAAAGAAAAAATATCGTGCTGCCAGCATGAGAACCGGCAACAGCTTTACGTGCATTTGATGGTGCACGTAGCATTCTATTAGCGTGGAACATTAAAAACCATTTACAGGCAAAGAATGTTTACAGTTAAAAATTAAATTAAATGAAAAATAACTAAGATTCGATTTGGGCAAATTAGTTTTTGAGTTCAAATAGTGTAGATAGATTTTAATAATCTGTGTTTCTAAAATTTTGCATGCATTTAGGGCTATTGTTTAAGGTTTTTGATTCACAGTAAAATTGAAATAAGAAATATCTGCCAATGAATTTAATTAAGTTCATTTAGTTTAGAAAATTCTCACCTGAAAGAGTAATTGCGCACAATTACCGTACTTTAAAAGTTAAGAGTTAAGAGTTAAAACAACAACGAACAAAAAACATTGGATAGGAGAGAACTTGACAAAGAAGAGGAAAAAATAAAAATAAAAATATTTGCAGAGCTATTCTTCATGATGACCATATTTAACCATTTAAAAACAATATAATTAACTAATATATAGCTGACAAATGTCCTATTATATATAATGAAATTGCCAAAAAAAAAAAAAAGAATGCATATGAAAAAAGCAAGTTTCCTGAAGAAAACGAGCTCCGGGGATTGAAAAACACTCACTTCTTATAGTAGAATATACAATATTCATCCTAATAGCTAATCTGAATTTTGTCACATAAGAATTCATTTGGAACACTTCCGTGGTCCTACATATTTCCGAAATCGCTTAACAGTTTAAGATCCTGCCAGCCTATCAAGCAGCATACAAAGAACTTGGTCTTTTAGATGACGACAAACCTTGGAAACTAACCTTAGTTAATACACGTAGCTTTCTGACTTCGGTCCTAATCATCATCATCATAGTTGACTCGACAGCCCAGCGTGGGCCAAGGCCTTCCTTTGGAGAATCTTCCAAGACGTCCTACTTTTTGCCTGGGTTTTCCAATTTTTAACTTTGAGAATATCGAAGTCAGATTCAACAGAATCCAACCATCTCATTTTTGGCTGTCCCCTTCCTCGAATTGTCACAGGTTTTGCAGCAAAAACTTTTTTTACTGGGTTTTCTTCGCTCATTCGAGAGACATGGGCCGCCCAGTTCATTCTCCTAATTTTTATGCATTTTATTATGTCAGGTTCTCTAAACAATCTGTAAATTTCAAAATTGAATCGTCGTCTCCAGACACCGTTCTCATTGATGCCTCCAAAAATTATTCTTAAAACCTTTCTCTCAAAAATTAATATCTTGTGCTCTGCGGTTTTAGTCAAAGGCCATGTTTTAGAAGCATAACTTAGAACAGGCCTAATAAGAGTCTTATAAACCAAAATCTTTGTTTTTCTTGAAATCAAAGACGATCTGAAGATGGGGCGTAGTCCAAAAAAGGCCTTGTTTGCCAACGTTATTCGGTTCTGTATTTCTGAGATTGTGTCATTTTTGTTGTTAACACAGGACCCAAGGTACGTAAAACTGCTAACGATTTCAAATGAATGAGTACCAATTTCTAAACATATGTTCCTGTCATTTGGCGGAATTTTTTGTACAGGCATATACTTGGTCTTGGAGTCGTTTATTTTTAGTCCTATTCGACCAGCAGCTATCTCCAAAGATGAAAAAGCCTCTTTCAAGGCTGGTACAGTCCTAGCAACTATATCAATATCATCAGCATAGGCTAAGATCTGAACTGATTTGTAAAAGATGGTGCCCCTAGTGTTGATATTTGAGTCACGAATAGCTTTTTCCAAAGCAATATTAAAAAGAAGGCAAGACAATGAGTCGCCCTGTCGAACACCATTATTAACATTTAAATCCTCAGAGAGGACACATTTGAATTTTACCTTGCATTTAGTGTTGTTCATAGTGCACATTACAAGTCTAATTAATTTGCTTGGGATCTTGAATTCATACATTGCATCCATTAAATGTTTTCTATCCACACTGTCAAATGCAGACTTAAAGTCTATAAACAAGTGATGAGTGTCAATATTAAACTCAATTGATTTTTCAATAATTTGACGTAGACAGAAAATTTGGTCTACTGTAGATTTTCCACATCTAAACCCACATTGATAACTACCAATTTCTGAATCCACAAATGGTTTTAGTCTCACAAACAGAATATTGGATAGGATTTTATAGCATGTGGTTAACAGGCTGATGCCTCTATAGTTGGAGCAGACCATTGGGTATTAGTATTTTGTGCCCTATTCACAAGAAAGGAGACCCAATGGTCTGCTCCAACTATAGAGGCATCAGCCTGCTAACCACATGCTATAAAATCCTATCCAATATTCTTCGGTCCTAAACTAAGAGATTTTTATAACTATTTTACCTTTTATGTTAACTTTTATACCCTATCGCTTTTTGGCAAACATTAAAAAAAGATCTCTGTGGCCACATATTGCAGGGAGAGCGCAGAAATATATGATTGTCGTTCAAAGTCAAGCGGTATAAAAGTTAAAGACAAAATTTGTGAATGAAGCAGACACTCAATAGAAGACTTTTTTAACACAAGAATCAAGAAAAAAAATTCTATTAAAACATGATTGGTACATGAAAACCAGGATCGTAAAGTAATGTTGATCGACATATTCGGTGGAACTGGAAAAAATTAATAAATTCAACACTATCCAAAAATCAATCAACAGGCTTTTGAGGGGCCTTTTTTTTGTTTGGAACTGCCGGCACTTTACTTAAATAAAATAAAAGCTGACCATTCCACATTTAAACTCCTTTAACTATCTCCTCTAAAAAGACCATTTATGTTTAACAAGAAAAAACGGGCAATTGGGAGGATTCCTTCAATGTGGTACTCATCAGGACTTCTCTTCAAGCTTTTAAAACTAAAGGCGATATTTCAATAATTTTATTGCACAGCTTTTATTTGTCTTATCTATTCAATGGAATTCAACCCCAATTCAATTCACTGCGGAATAATATGATTTCGAGTATTGTTCTTACAGCACCAGCAACAGATCAGTTGTCTCATAACCCTTGCATCCCCATGGTCACTGTACATTCCCTTTTCCAATGTCAGTGGTTACAATATCCAATGAAAATTTTCTTCTGCCATCACCATTATCAAACGTACAACTATACGATACGTAGTGCAACGTTACATACGGGAAGATTGTTTTGTTTAGTGGGAATTATATTTTGGTCTCTCTTGATCTGGAAATGAGATAAATCATTTTGTTTCAAGCCTCATAAAAGCGAAAAAAAAAAAAAAAAAATGCGTACTAATACATTTCAAGTTAAATAGTACCTTTATGGTATTCATTAAAGATAGGTTTTTTTTTTAACCCGAACTAGATCGGGACGGGCCTCTAGTTATTTATAAAACGAGTGTGAAGTGTATCTCCAAGTGACGACAGGGGCACCCCAATTTGAAGTCACTGTGACCTCCCAAAAATTTCCTCATTCGGGAAATTTTTCGAAGGTCAGCAAAATTATCATCATCTGGTTTAGTTTGATTTCGTTTAGGGATAACTTTTTGGGTTATTCTCTACGTCAGACTTTTTTTATGCGGTTCCTATATTGAGTTGAGAAATAGTTTTCAACTGTGTTGCGAAAACAACATTTTATAACTTCTTGTGAAGTTTCGAACAATTTTTTTATGCGGTCCCTATCCACTATATAGAAACATTTTGATTGTACTTGATTTTCAAAGGACTTTGATGAAAACCTGAGAAATCCTGGAATGCTGCCCGAGACAAATCTGTGATTTTTCGGATTTTTTTTGCAGTGTGAGTTTCAAAATGTTAGTTTTCTAAATCTAAAGCAGAAGCAATTTTGAAGTCTGATGTAAATTAAAGTCAAATAAAGTAATTTTGTCGATGTAATAAATAGTTGGGGGTAATAAGTGCAATTAAAGTTATCATAGTTGTAAAAGAAAAACTTAAGAACGAATGTGTTTTTGGCTAAATTTTTTTCCATTGGACTAAAAAAAAAATAAATAAAATAAAAAAAAAAAAAAAAAAAAAAAAGAACAAGGACTTAAAAAAAAAAAAAAAAGAGCGAGAAAAGTTCTTGCCAATCGTATGCCCAAAATAAATCCAAGTGTGTTCATTTTCATAGAAATAGTTTGATTATGACTCTTTCGAGTGCAAAGCAAATTCTTATTTGTTTTAAAAAATAGACGATAAAAAACATAGTTAAAAAATAAAAAAGTTTTTTTTTTTTGAATCGGACAATTCCTCAAACGGGGGAGGGGGGGTTATGGGGTAAGGGGATGAAAAGTATTGGTAAACTGACAAAAGCCCATGTTGCTTTTTTTTTTTTTTTGTTTCATTTTCAAAAAGCGTCATTCTAACTTTTCCTTTCAATGCTTTTTAATTATAATTATTTAAAAAAAAAATTTTCCCAAAAAAAGGTTTTTTTCTCACAGTTTATGATGCATTTACTCAATTTATGTATGTTTTTACTATTAGGATGAAAAGTTAAACTTCGTTATGTGATTAAGATGTGCTGCAAACACTAAATATTCGGCTCTTCACAAATTCAAAGAATTAAAAATATCTATTCCATTGCAAATTTATTTAAAAAAAAAAAACGTTTATTTGTGTATGTCAATTAAATTGCATTTAATTTCAAAGAACATACGCCGTAGTTAATCACAAAAGTTTAACTTTCCACTAAGTCAATAATCTAAATCGGAATTGAGAACTTTAACAATTATTTGCACTCATTTAAGCTGATTACTTTGCTCTAGCGAATGTAATCGTCTCGCATTAATACGATAAATTTAATAAGACTTCCCATTTCTATATCAGATTAAATTAAATGCTTCAGTAAGTCGGATAGTGCTGTTTAATTTTAAAGTTCTATTAAATTCAAATGGAAACTATGGAAAATATTACAAATTAAATGCAGCATTACACCTGTCTGAAAATGTTTTTTTATTTATTTTTATTATTTTAACCGAATAGTTGATTGACTGTTAATTATTTAATGACTTTATAAATCACTGAAAATAAAAATAATAACAATGCAATATGTAAATAATGAAAAGATAATTATGACAAAGCTGAGCACATATTAAAAAAAAAAAGAAGATCCGAAAGAGTACTTTCTTTCTAAACTACATACATACAATAAGTAGAATTTCTTTAAAATTACAAAAACATACTGCCATGGGTAGGTAAAGGGTAAAAAGGCAAGTTACAAAATTTTCCAGTTGTTAGTAACTAATCCAAAACTCGTTTCTTTAAAACCAAATTGTTTTCAGATACCGCCGTTTACCTGCTCACGGCAGAATAGAAATTGGTAAATCCGAGAAAATAGGGGATTCAGGTAATCCGAAATAATGAGAGTACAAATTAAAGTAAAAAAAAAGATAAATTTAGCCAAACTCCATAAACACACTACTGTACACACTAAAAATTGTAATTAGGCAATTCCACGGTTAACTGGCTGACATTTTTGAAGCAAAACCATATGATATCAAGCAAAATGTATTTCATTTTCAAAATCTTTTCACCAGGTTTATTGTTATTTTTAAGCTGAATTTAATGATGCAATTTAATTGGTTCCCCATGTTTTTAATTACTTTTTAAAAATCAACCAAAAGTCAATTTGAGAATTTAACTAAACCTTTAAATTCAACTTAAAAATAACAATAAATGAGGGGAACATATTTTTAAAATAATGAGTATTTTGTGTGGTATGTGACAAAAAAGGCATATATTTTTGCTTCAAAAATGTCAGTCAGATACCAGCGAAAATGCCCATTTATAATTCAAAAGAGTTAAACATAAAGCTGCACAAGAGTGAAAAACTTGTCAAAAAAAAAAAAAAAAAGTCAGAAAAACACATTTCAAAAAAAGCCTACACAAATTCATTTTTGCGCTAACTCGCATTGAGTTTGTACAGTTTGTGAATCCAAATAATTGTCTGGATCAGCGGTTCCCAACCTTTTTCTCTTTGCGAACCCCTTGGAACAGGCAAAAAAGTTCGCGAACCCCCTGATGTTGAAATTAGTAACATGTAAGAAACAATAAAAAACAGCATGTTTGCTTACCATTTTTTGCAGCGATTGCAATAAGCAAAAATATAATTGTAAAATATCATTAAGTGCAAACATTAATAAAAAGTTAAAACTACATCTACAAGAAAAATTATAAACAAGAAGTTTTATAAACCAACTATTTTTTTTAAGCATACTTTAAATTGGGGGAAAAAATCCTTAATGCGATATTTGTGGCTGTTTGACGGAACAAAGAAACTGAAAATTTGGTTCAATGTCTGACTGTTTGAGTCTTAAATCAGGCTCTGCATTCAATCTGCTTCGGTATTTATCTTTGAGTTAAGTACAGGAGGAAAATCCTTTCTCGCACAGATATGTTGTACAAAATGGTAATAAAATTCGAATTGCTTTTTTGGACAAAACGGTATAGTCATTTCTTACACTGAGCCATAAGTCAATTAACGAGAGCTCTTTAAAGATAGTTTTCAATGAATTATCACAGGATAACTCGATGAGCATTTCCTTTTCAGGTAATGTCAGGGTGTTCTCTAAGCATGGATTTCCTTCAAAAGGATTGCGTATCCAGTAGTTTGAGAGAGGGACGTTACGCCTATTAGGAAAATACTCGTCAAAAGTTAGTTCAAGATGTTGCAGATGTTCACATACATTTCTTTTAACGCTTTCATCAAGTTTCATTGAGTTTTCTGATAAAAAACTACTAAGAGAAGTGAAACAAGAAAACTCACCCATTTCCAGGCATTGGATCCAGAAATTCAATTTTTTTACCATAGCTTCAATTTTATCATATACAACGAAAATATTAACAACTGCACCTTGCAAGGATAGATTTAATTCATTTAATTTTGAAAAGATGTCAGCTAAATATGCAAGCCTTTGCATCCAAAGAGGATCGAATATGCAAGTGGACAAGTGAAATGGATGATCAACAAAAAATGCTTGGACTTCTGACTTCAATTCAAATAAGCGTGTCAAAATTTTGCCACGGGAAAGCCATCTAACTTCTGTGTGAAGAAGTAAAGTAACATGAAGGCTTCGCAATTCCTCACAAAGCGCGTGAAATCGACGGCAGTTTGTGGCACGTGATTTTATGAAATTTACAATTTTTACCGCATCATTCAAAGTAGCGGATAATTCTGCGGGAATACGCTTACATACTAATGCTTGTCTATGAATGCAGCAATGAGTCCATTCAATTTTCTCGTTCATCTTCTTTACTCGCACCACAAAGCCAACAAATTTTCCTGTCATTGATTTTGCACCATCCGTGCACACACCCCACACACAAAGACCAATCTATTCCATTTTCTTCAAAGTAACTGTTGACCAGTTCGAAAATTGCTTCTCCAGTTGTGTTGGTTTTCAAAGGTTTTGCAAATAGTACATCTTCTTTAATTGTATCGTTAAAAATATACCTAACATAGACAAGTAATATTGCAGCGTTTGCTACATCAGTCGACTCATCAAGCTGGATCGCAAAATTATTCTCTTTTATTCTATTCACAAGTTCTTTCTCCACATTACTTGCCAAATCAGTAATTCTGCGTGATACTGTGTTGTCTGATAGCGGAACCAGGTCAATTTTTTTTTGCTGACTTTTCTCCCAGCATACACTTAGCAATATCTTTAGCACACGGTCCAATTAAATTTTGTGCAATTGTATGTGGCTGTCCAGATCTTGCAATTCTATAACTGACTCGATATGAAGCTTCAAGGGCCATTTTACTATCTTCGTTGGATTCTAACAGGAACGTAGAGACGCTACACTTTTTATTATATTCCAATTTTCTTTTAAAATATTCGATAGGTTTGTCCTTGTGTGTCGGATGCTTTGTTTCGAGGTGTCTTCTCAGAAGTGACGGTTTCAAACTGCTGTTCGCTAGAACTTCGTTGCAGAGAAAACAAAGCGGTCTAGGTTCAGACTTTTCTCCAGTAAAATAAAAGCCCATTTGTAAATAGTCACTGTCATATTTTCGCTTTTTTCCTTTTTTCTCCCCTAGTTCACTTTTCTGTTTAGTCGGGGGAGGCGGCAGTTCATTACAGCTATCTATTTCAATATCCTGTGTTGATTCGAAAGTTACTGCTGATGTTGAGGGTTGATCGATTGACTGCTTGTCCATTTGTCGCTCAACCAAACTACCAGTTTTCAACCATAGATCCATAACAGCAGAAAGTTATTAAATCATAAAAATTACCAACACGATTATAACTTCACAAACAGAGTAGCAAGTTCACGTAGCAAAACCAATTGCAAACAAAATCACTTGTTTTCAAGCATCTCTAAAGTATCTCTAAATACGTCTGTTAACAACTATTTCCCCAGAACTATGAGCATGCTGATGTTATATATTTTTGAAAACGAACAGATGGGTAAAATCCAGTAATAAATTTTAAGTTTGGAGCCTTTTGCTGTCATGTCTGCTATTCGATGACTGAATTCAACGGAAATTCCCGAGTTATATTTCAACCAGATTAGAAATAATACCCCTATGATGCATTGTTTGAGAATTCTTTATTTTTTTCGACATATGTATATTATGTATATTGTTTGATTGACTCCGCGCGATGGCGCCTTTTTAAGGTCATCGTGATCCCCGCCACAGCTTAATACAACGTTTCTGCATGGCGCCTCGCAATAAAGAAGGAAGGATATCTCTTTTTGTTGTCTATCGAAAAAAAAATTAGAAAATTTCTTTTTAACCAAGATTATAAAACCGCTGAAAGATTTTTTTTTTTTTTTTGAGCTTAATACAAGAGTCTGGCGCGTTTTCAAATTAAAAAAAAAATGTAGTAACTATGTGTGCAAATTGAATATTTTATAATTTTTTACCAAACTAGGAAAAATCCGCCATTGCACTGAAATTTTCGCGAACCCCCTTCCTGCACCTCGCGAACCCCTGGGGGTTCGCGGACCACCGGTTAAGAACCTCTGGTCTGGATAATGCAAAATTCGATTTAAAAGAGTCCGGATTAATGGGGATTTATTGTGTAATGTAATTTAAAAATTTTAATCGTTAAATGATGGAGAATGGCGTTTTTCATCGATCTATCTATAAAAGAAAGTCAATTAATATTATATTAACTCGTTTTTTAGGTGTGATGGAAATGAAATTTTTACTAATAATAAAGCTAAAAGTCTGAATCTATGTCTGGATGTCTGTGACGAGCATACCGAATAGCGCCTGGACCGTTCCGCTGTTTTTCATGAAAATTGCCACAGAATTAGTTTGTAGCATGGGGGAGGGGGGGGGGGGGGTGCACCTTGAAGCAACTTTTCGAAAATTCGATTTTGTTTATTTTCTACTCCAAATTTAAGAACATTTTATAGAGCAAATTTTCATGACGTGGACGAGCAAATTACCATAACGTAGACGAGCAATGATTTCGATTCGATTTCGAGTCACAACTGACTACAACTGTATTTATGTCGAGGACTGCATACTAAGTGCCTTGCCTCCATTATTTTTTATACCGATAGATGGCAGCACCATCACCGGATCGAACAGTTAGTGAGAATTTAGAACTGAACCAGGAGCTAATAGCTACCTGGTGCTAGCACCCCCAGAGGTATCGTTTCACTTGGAGGACATTGAGACCACGAGCATATTTAACGTCGCCCAGTCCCCTTTAATGACGACGGTGGGTCTTCGACCATCGAGGTCCGAACTCAGGACCCTAAGGCCCCGAATCCGACACTCTACCGATCGGGCTACCACGGCCCACGGGAAAAGGAATATAGCAAATGCAAAGTCGTGCGGATACCGCTAGTTTTAACAAAAGTGGAAATCATGTAACGGAACTAAAGCGAAGCGAAAATTCATCAATGTTGCCGACCATAACCTGAAAAATAGAGATGTCTTGCTCATTTAAACATGATGGGCAACAACTAGGCGACATCCACCCAATTATAACTTAAACAGTTTGTCAGTTTTCTCATAATATTGTTACTTCGTCATAAAACACAGCCTGAAAACGACAGACCATTACGAAAAAATTGCACACACCGTTATAGACGCAAACACTCACAACATCTGCACATTTTGTTAGAATGAGCAGATCATTTCTTTGTAAGTATGCATTTATTTAATGAGTTGTTTGCACTTTTTTCCCCCCAACTTCTGTGCTTTTTTTTTTTTTTTTTTTTTTTGTATGTGGATGCTCTTGTGTAATATTAGGTGTGTACACTGGTTAAACTCGAAGTTTTAGAAACAAAACTATTCACTCAATAAACTACGGCGTTTTGCGTAAATTCAAAGTATCATTTTTTAAAAATTGCTTGAGCTAAATCCTGCTTTTAATAAATTTTTTTTTTGGTCATTCCAACAAAATTCATTTTGAACCCTAATCTAAAAAATTACATACTCACGTTTTAAATCATTTTCTTATCAAAATCCAAATCTTTAATTGTTACTTAACTATATTTCCGTTAAAACATTTTTCAGTAGGTGAAAAAATATAAGTGAGAACTGTCAGTCGTAAACATACTTATGTTTTGTCATTACGAACACACATTTCCAAAATGTATAAAAGCATTTTGCTACCAGTTATAAATATTTTGTTGCTGTTGTTGTCGTGTCTAATGACGTGCAGACTGCGAAAGGTTTAGATGCCTCCAAAAGTCAAGATCTGCTAATTCTGGAGCCCGATGACTGTGCAGAATTTCAATTGGTGGTGCTCCAAGTTGGAGGAGGGACCGAATGATGGCCTGACAATTAAAAACATGATCCGGGGTAAGTTGTAAATGGGGACAGTGCTTGCAGATGGGATAGGATTTATTATTAGTTGGTAATATCTTCATGTCCTTAAAATGTCCAGTGCGTAGCCTAGCTATTGTAGAAGAGATGTTTCTTGAGCAGTGAAGGTCGGGGATTGCAGGGCCGGACTAATACTCCGTCAGTCCGTGCCCCGGCACGGAGTAAAAATTTTTGAGGGGCGCAAAATCGCCAAATCAAAATGAGAAAAATATTTGCAATGAGCGACTGAAAAAAAAAAAAAACCTAAGTTCTCTGGAAAAAATACTGGCACTATCTACAAATGAAGAGGGCGCATCGCGATATCCCTTTATCTATTCTATAATCGTAGTCTGCATAAGGTTGAAGTAAAAGGTGTTAGTTCTTTTACCTATTACAGAGATTTTAAAATCATTTTAAATGAAGGAGAATAATCTGTAGGATCAACACCAGCCGGGACGCGTCCCGAACTGAAATGTTTTTTGGAAGATCACAGTGACTTCCCATCGGAGTGCCCATACTCTCTTGGAGGGGGAAGGAGAGCGATGTAAACATCCCAGTTTTTTTAGAAAACGAGCAGCCAATTTGATTTTACTTATGTAACGAAAGGAAATCCTTCGTGGCGTTAAAGATTTAAAATAAAAAAATAACGAAAATGACAATTTTTTCTGTAAAATTTGAGAACAAAATGCAAATTAATATATATATATATATATATATATATATATATATATATATATATATATATATATATATATATATCTTTAGTAATATATCAGAGAACATCTGTACTAATAAGAAAAATAAAGAGCCGCTGAGATGAACGTTTCAAACATCTTTAAACAGGGAAAAAAAAAAAAACTACTGTAATAGGACTAACTTTCGCGAGCCGTAATTTTCACGAAAAGGAAGATAACGGTGATTTCGCGAGCTGAAAATTTCGCGATTTTTTTGTAAACAGAAGCGAAAGTTGAAAAATCCGACATAAAAAGAATTTTTGCGAGGTTTAAAATTTTCGATTATGACAGGGTTGCGAAAATTAAAACCTCTCGAAAAAAGTGCTTTTACAGTATTCAGTGCAATTTGGAAACTCATGGCAAGCTTTAGACTAAAAAATGTATAAATTTATAAAATAACAAGATAGCGTCTGGGGAGCTAATGTTTTTCTGTTTCTGTTTTTCTTACTTTCATTTTTTTTTTCTTACCATGAAAATCTCACAGCCAAATGCTGAAAAATGTATGTGCCGCTGAAATATGGTTCAAACAGATAAAAAATCAAAGTAGAGAGAAATGGAGAGAAGTGAGATTTAAACGATTGTTATGAAAAAACGCACCAGAAGTTGTTAAATGGTTGAAGGGAAAAAACGAAGGTTAGAACAAGAATTCTACAGGAGATTAATGAGGCACGATATTTAAAATGAAACATAGTAGAAAATATGACCATAGTTATCACTCAAAAGTAAAAAATAAAATAATAAAAAATAAAAACACCTCCGTCCAAAACTGTGAAATATTCTACTGGGGCTGTAAGCGTTTGAATTCAAACATATTAAAATGTAAGGTAAGGGTGAAAATTGAAAATTTTAATGTTTGCATTTTTAGGACTGTAATTTCGAAAGAGTTCCAAGGGTTAGGGGAAATCCTAGAACCTGGTCCCTATAACATCATCAAAGATTGTCTACAGTTGTTTTCGAAACTTTATTTTTGAAAAATTTCCGAGGAAGTCTCCTCGAATCTTACCCCTTCCTCTAACGTCATCAAAGATTGCTTACAACTTGCGTAGTTATAATTTCAATTTTGAAACGTTTTCGCGGAAGTTTTTTCGAACCTTCCCTTTCCACCATTAAAGATCAACTTTTGTTTAAACGATTTAAATTCTGAAAAATTCCGAGGGGCGAGGCACTTAATCCTCTTCATCCTGACATCCCGAAGATCGTCTAAAACTAAGATTTTCGAAATTAAAACTTCTGACAATTTACTATGAAGAATTCGTCAATCCCAGACCCCATCCCGTTCCTCTACTTCAACAAGTGTTGCCTGCCGACTGAGTGGTGTAATGGTTAGGAGTTGGCATCTTACGCCTGAAAACACAGGTTCAAACCTGGCTCCAATCGCTGGATTTTCAAGATGCATAAAATAGACAGTGCTCGGATTGTATGATTTTTCGGCATGTGAAATATCCTTCGATTATTCATTTGGCTTGAAGTACTCTCGGAAAAATTAAATTCACAGCTCAGTTTCGCATTGTAAGAACTCAGGTACCTCCATCTGATACGGAAACTGGGCGTCGACATTATCGTGGCACGGTGCCACGTAAAAGAATGGATGCTACATCGGGAGATCGCACTAGGTCTACAAAAGTCGATACCTCTAACACAACCTCATTATAAATAAATAAAAAAAGACGAAAATTGCTAACAACTGCATTTTTGTTTTGAAAATTTTCCTCTCTAGACGTTTCAACAACCCTTTCTTCCCCTCCTTTTTTCAAATTTTGTTTACAGAAAAATTTCGAATGGTTTAAAATTTTGTTCTGAGCCTTCTAGTTCGAAAAATTCCAAAGTAAGGTCCCCTTAACATTTCTTCTCTTCCTAATATCATCAAAGATTGTCTAAAATAACGTTTTCAGAGCTACAATTCAGAAATTTTTTTAAGGTGTAACCCCTAGACCCCTTCATTATGCGAAAACGCGCAAAAAAAATTGACGCAATGTTCACATTGCTCTTTTTTTTTTTTTTTTTTTGAGCAATTATGAATTGCTTATTGTTTTCACTTGACCGTTGAACGACGTCCGTCCCTTGATTTTATTTTTCTATTTAATGCAGGCGTCCACGTGCCTCAGAATCGAATTATTTATAAACAACCTTCTCGACTGTACAATTTTTTTTTTCGCGAAAAAAGTATCCAGCACATAGCATTCAGCACATAATTTGAGTCTTGAGTTCCAATTTTCGTTACGATAAGAGCCATTAGTAGAACCCAACGAGTAGGGTCCTTTCGCAATTCGTAATTGCAAAAAACATAATCTGATTTTAAAATCTCAAAATTGAAACTATTTTATTTATTTATTTGCACATAGAAAAAGGATTAGTAATATGCATGCAACACATAAGCATAATTCTACTAATTCCAGATCCCACATATAGATAACACAAGTCCCTTTATTTATATGCTCATATTCTAGTAAGGACTCCCACTTAAACCAGATGTTAGACAGCTCTCTTTGAGACCGCTGTCATATGAATGGAGAATTGGAAATCATCAGAATCAAATCTGTCAACCGATTTGAAAATTATTATTAATATTTACAATTTACAATAAATGCCAAGTTACTTTGACACATTTTATGCGTTTGCCAAAAAATGTAAAAAAGAGCATATGTTTTTTATTTGTAGGGGGGGAGGGGGGCTCTTTATACATGCAGTTCAAAAGGGGCGCAAATTTTCCTTTTGCACGGAGTGGTTCAAAAGCTAAATCCGGCCCTGGGGATTGTTGCCTTGCTGAAAAGCTGATCGTAGATCCTTCGCCTGGCAACAGCATTTACATCTGTGAAGGTGGCTGTTACAGGTTGATCTTGGTTACGTGCCTCCTTTGCAAGAGCATCTGCACTCTCATTTCCCTTGATTCCCACTTCATTCGGATGTCGCGCCCGCCGCGCCGCAGGCGAGCGTCATTAGGAGTAGAGGGGATACCTCTTTTACCTGGTCTCAGATAGGAAATTCATAGATAGGTTTTATAATATTAAACTGTACAGTCTAATACTTAAAAATCATCATAGCACGGGTTAAGCCCATGTTAATAAACAAACCATCATGAGAAGGCAAAGCTGGAAGAAAAGTGCAAAGACATTCGACAAAGTGCCCAGAACCAGAACATCAGTAACACTAAGCATAACTAACAAATTAAGAACTTAAAGTGGGGAGAACGCTCATTGGAGCAAACAGCAGTGGGAAAATGCTCTCATTGGTCAAGGCGGGAGGAAGGAGAAAGCCGCTCCCGATCGTCGCGCCACTTTGAATAATGAAAGACTTATTTACTTATCCCTTATCCGGCCAAAGCTTCTCTATGCTATCGAAATTTGGGGATGCGCTGTTAAGACGCATATTCTTAAACTTCAACCCTTGATTCCAACATGAGCGGGGATCCACTAGAGAACTCAAGTTATCTAGAGTGAGTGGAGAAGAAAATTAATTTCTTGTGTCAGTTTTGTCACACCGTTACGTATGACTTCGAGTGCTGATTTTGAGTCGGAAAAGATCACAATTTCTTCCATTAGGTCCTTAAGAGTAGGGGAAGAGAGACAATAAGAAAGAGCCACTCTTTAATAGCAATGAGTTCGCTGGTGAAGTTTGAGGCGATCTGGCCAGTGGGAATTTTAAGTTTGACGTTACTTTCTGACGGATAAATGATAGAGATGCCTGCGCTACCTCTATTACAGTCAATGTCAGAGGGACCATCTGTGTTGATTAATACACTGTTTTCTTTGGCAAGTGAACGAACAGTGTCTTCGCCTTTCTGTAATAAGATTTCAGTAGGTTCTTTTTTTAGAACATGGTTCAAGTACGTAAATATTGATTTTAGTACTCTTAGGAGGTCTAAAAGGAAAGTGGTTCTTGAGTTATGTCTAGGGAAGAATGGGCAAGATGAATGGCCCCTCTGATATCCCTGTCTAACTGCAGCGTTGATGATCTCTGAAGCCTTGATGTGCCTGCCCAAGAAGCGTCGAAAGCAAATATTTTTTTAAATATATATATATATATATATATATATATATATATATATATATATATATATATATATATATATATATATATATATATATATATATATATATATATATATACAGTGACTCCCAAAAGTGTTCGTACACCTACGACTTTCAATGAAATCTGTCCTTATCCATTAGTTAGAACTAATATTTCGAAATAAGAATTTTATTATAAGATCTATGATCTATTTAACACAAAACTACATAAAAATTTTTAATAAAACATTTTAACATAATTTTTAAAAAATCAAAAACCAAAAATTGCCGGAAATTTTATCTTTCAAAAGTCTTCGTACACTTTGAAAAAATGTCAAAAAATTGGTAAATAATCTAACTTTTTACAAAGTTATTATTTAGTAAAATATCATGCAGTATCAACAACAGCTTTTAAAAGTCTGAGAATAGATTTCATTGTTTTTTCTTTCTTTTTTTGTGCAATTTCTGAGTAAGTGTTCAGCCGTACTTCGAGTCTTACTGTTTCTAGTTCGCTTTTCGTTTCAATGGTGTATTTTCGTAACCTAGCTACCAGATATCTCCAAATATGTTCCATTAAGTTTAAATCTGGCGATTGAGGAGATATTTCTAAGCTTTTTAGGACAATTTTTGAGGCGCCAAACGCAAACGTGTGCTTCTTATCGTTATCTTGATAAAAAACAAAGTTGTTTCCGATTACCAAATTTTGGGCTAATAGTTTAAAATTATTTTTTAAAATATTTAAATGAACAGTATGAATTATTATTGCATCAAAAAATTCCAAATTGCCAAGTCCTGATGCTGTTATGCACCCTCACACAAGAACACCTTCACCGTCCTGATTAACTGATCCAACTAAGTTCTTAAGATTAATTTCCTCATTTTTTCTTCTCTTGACAATTATACAACAATTTAGCCCAAAATATTAAATTTATTTTCATCTATAAGTAAGACGTTGTTTCAAAACGTTTTGAGCTTATTTATCATTGATTTTACGACGGAAAGCGTAAGGTTTCTGTTTTTCGCACGAACAAGAAAATTTCTGCAGGAAGAGGTACCCTTTAATCCAGCTAATCAGAGAACTTGGCGAAATTTTACGTGAAAACTAAACGTAATATGTTTCATTCAAGTATGCAGAAACTTTTTCAGCACTCAAATGTTTATTTTTTTATAATTTTTTAACTGTAAACCTCCGATAACGCTTTGTTAACTTTGCCAGTTGACCTTTCCTTACCTTGTTTTCGATCCGATTCTTGTCTTCAAAGCATTTTATCAAGCACTTCACTATGGAATGGTATAAATTAACTAATTTAGAGACTTTCAAGCCAATTGATGGCTACTGTGAGGGAAAAAAAAATCAAATTTCGAATCATGATCGTTGTTTTCTACGCGTACCTGCCATTTTAAAATAATAAGCAGAATATTAGGGAATAAATAAATACAAAATTAAAGGCAAATGAATTTACAGTGTCATTACAATATAAAAACATTAAAAAAAAAACCACATATGATAATTTTAATCATGAATTTATTCGAAAATATTTCAGTGTACGATGACTTTTGTGGCGTAATTTTCTCTGTCTCTTCGTTTTTTGACAAATTTCAAAAATAAAATCTGGCAATATTTTGAAAAAACTGCTGGGTTTTATTCAGAATGGCATAGGGATGATGTGAAAAAAAATTGGACTACATATTCGAATTCAGTTTTGCGTTATTTTGGTTTTACTACAAAATTTCAAGGTGTACGAACACTTTTGGGAGCCACTGTATATATAAATAAAATACGTTCCTAAGTGTGAAATTGGAGGTTTTACATTTGTTCGATAATTTCTCGTAAACTTACGTATTTGCAAGATGGTCAAAGAAACAAACGCAGGTAAATACTTCTTCAAGAGAAACCTTTTTGCGCGAGAGTTTAGAATTTAAGAACCTTAATAAAAGAACCAGCATCACTCATGTTTCGGGTAAGACCAACAAATAACATCAGTGACTTAGACAAACTTTATTGCGTCAATGCCCTCAATTCTGATCGGCAAACCTTAGTGTAGTGGAAGTAACGTAGTTTTTTTTTTTTTTTGAATGACGGAAGTTACGTAGTTGCTTCATATGACGAAGCGTTGTTCGTGCGCTCGACATCACACTAGAACCCCTTTAAAAGGACAGGCCGACTTGACCAACCTTTATGGTTCCAACTCAGTTTTATATCCAACCTTGTTCCTAGTTATTATAAATATGTTCTAATATTCGCTGGTTGCTATATCGTACAAAAATTGATGACAAGTTGAGTAAAATGTAACTTAAGGTTAATCTAGAAAAGTAACTTAGTTTACAAATTCAACAAAAGTATATCGGGAGATGTTTGCTGTAATGAACCTCATTTTCACACCTTATCTGTTTTTAATTTGTTTTAATTAAATCTTCTTCGTTTACAATGTAAAATAATCAAACATCAATCGGGCAACATATCTAAAGCTTAAGCACCAACTTTCTGCACGGAGGCATTTGTACAAATACTAATTTTCCCCGAAAATTTTGGAACCAAAATGTCGGATAAGTCAGCTTCCCTTACATAGCGGCCTTATTCGTATGTCACAAAATGGGTTTTCCTTCAATTTCCTCAAGGCTGCAAAAACATACGTTGATCTTGATTCTAAGTTCCTCGGCTGTAGGGGAGGTAAGCCCAAAGCAAATAAGTTAACTGACAGTACACGTAAATAATATTTTATAGTAACTCTTCTTAAAAACAAGCACAAGTAAACGAAGAAACACAAAAGTAAATATTTTGGAAGTGAAACGTTTAGCACGAGGGCTTTGGAATTCCGATAGGCAAACCTTTGCGGGATGGAAGTTATGTAGCTGCTTTGTGTTACTGAAAGTGCGTTTTACTCAACTTTTCATCATCAGTTATTCTTGCGACATTGCAACTAGAGATGTGTCGTTTATGGACGAACGGGTAAAAAAGAACGAATCCGTTCGTTCATTTAAAAATTGAACGACCGTTCTTTTAAACGGTGAGCAGTTTGGAACACTGTATTGATGCTCTTGTGCTAAAATCGCATTTTCTCTTTTTTTTTTTTTTTAACTACATTCATCTTCAAATTTTGAACTCGAAATCAATTTCAAATTTCCTTTTTCTCAGTGCAGTACATTGTATTAGTTTCGAAACTTTTTACTTTCTGCTTTATTCAACATTTTTTTCCTGAACCGGTTGGCTGCCATTGCAATTCTTTGCAATTTTCCAATTATTCCATTATTAATGTGTTACTTGTTTGAGCTACTAACAAAATGTTTCGACATTCCACTTCCTATTTCACGTGCCTCCTAAAATCCTTCTGTCGCCAAAATTATTTCTAAAATACCTTTTATCACTTCTTTGGCGATCCTTTTGTCTTCCATGACACCCCTATCAATTACCATGTTTTTGCTTTATATTTAACATACTTGGTGACTTCTAAGTCGTTTATTCAGTAAATTACCGCCCATTAGCCAGGGCTGCAGCAGAAATACCTGAAATACACCACCAACTCAGTCATTTCCAGCCGAGGACTGCAGTTTGATGCTTACTAGCGCTCATCAGCCCGGCATAGGAAAGTGACTTAGCTGGAGGTGGAAAACCTCTTAAGGAAGCCAAGAGTACGAAACAAACTGGTAGTTAATATAGAATTAGCAGACCAGACGAGTGACCGAAGCAATGGCTCGGTTTAACTCGAAGATTGAACGCGATACATGGTATATTCAGTAAATTACCGCCCGTTAGCCAGGGCTAAAGCAGAAATACGTGAAATACACCGCCCGCTCAGTCATTTCCAGCCGAGGACTGCAGTTTCGTGCTTATTAGCACTCATCTGAGCTGGCGGTGAAAATGACTGAGCTTTTATGATGACGGAACAAAAGTTCCGTCCCCCCCCCCACTAAGCATCTTGATCAACACTTCATTAATAAAAAGGCCAAGTGAGCTTTTAAGAAAGCATCAAACATTTTCCGCGCGAAAAACTTAGTTTAACTACGAAATAATGTAAAAAAAGAATGCGCTATGCTGTATTCTTCAGGCAGAAAAAATGAAAAAAAATTTGGTACTAAGTGAATTTATTTCTTTAAAGTCAAATAATACACGCGACACAGAATCACTTTTTTCACTAAACTTTGTCTTCGGCTTAGTAAGCAAGTTGAATTTAAAAACAAATTGCTCAAAAATAAATTTCCTCAGACTAAACCACTTTTTATCTTAGTTCTTTACTTGTTTGGGAATTTTTTTTTTTTCGTTGAAAGTTTTGCTCTGTTTTATTTTTCTAGGATGCACTTAACTTAAAAGATTATTTAAAAACTTTTATGGAAATTTACAGGATTTAAATGACATTGAAAATACAAAAATACTCTGAAAGTAAACCCAATTTGAAGAAAAATGCATTTTAAGTAATCATGTTTTTCCTGCATTTTTTAATTATTATTTTATTTCTCGAAAGAAAAATATCTCTCAATAACTTTTTTTTACAATGTATACAAAAGAATGAAAAAGTAATGATGGCCTTTACTTAGCTCTAAACATAGAAAAATGTATACGTTTTATTTCGCACATCAGGTAAAAAGCCACATCATAAAAACTTTAGTTTTAGTAGCAATGTACATTATTTAGAGAAAAATGTACAGTCATAGAAAAAAAAAACGAAACACTTTTAATTATTCGGACATTATACATGCTAGAAAGGAAAGAAAGGTGTCATCCGACTTGGTTTAAAGTCTTCTTTAAAACTACGTTGGTAAAATTTTGATAAGGGACCATATACAAAGCAAAACGAGCACCAACTCTTGATTTTCAAATAGGAACCCCTATTTTTTACTACATAAATATGTTTAGACCGCAAAATACAGCCAGGGTACGAAATTTCACTGCATTCCTTGCAGTAGAACAGGAGTTATTAACGAAAAACGTTTTAGGGACCGTCACCACATTGAAAACGCTTCTTTCAAGGTCACGGCTTATCAAGTAACGGAATGTAAACAAAGAAAAGATCGAGGTCATCCAACTCAATTCATGATCTTTTGAAATTCTCTCTTTTTCCGTAATTCGAAACATTTTGAGCCGATAATGTTGCGCCAAAAAGCGATTTACGGTCGAAAACTTTTTTTTTGAAAAAAAAAAAGTTAAAATATTTACAGATTTTTGTCTATCAGGATTAACCTAAGAATGACGGACCGGGTTTGACTGGTCCATCGTATAGATCGTTGTTTAGTAAATCGAATAAGGACAAATTAAAATTAATGGAAATTTTTGCCTTTTCTAATATGAGCCTATTGGATTGCTTATATAAACATTCAGCAAATTAGCCTCAAAGAAATGTAAATATCAAACATAATACCTAAAATCATAATGCGAATATGTTTGATAAATGTATTGCACCTATGTTACAGGTTTATTTTGGAATGAATAGAAAGTCTTTTGATGTCGAATGGAATTGCGCGTTTTTAATTTCGCAGAACATCGGCAGAAGTTTGGGCCATCGCACACAAAAATATAAAAAATGTACCGCACAACGTGGGAAGTTGCTGCATTAAATAGATTGGAGACACGAGAGAAGCAAGGTTTATTTATTCCGTGAAAATTTGCTCTATATACATAAAATGAACGAAGCATCAATCTGAAAAATAAAACAGAAACAGAAGAATATAAATACCCGTTAATGAGCAAACTGTTCATACTCGAACTTTATTTGGTAAAAATTTGATTATATAAATTAACACAGTGGACAAACACGGTAATTGTTTTAGCGGCTTTTTTGTAATAAAAAAAAAGAGAATTTGTTTCAAATCCAAATTTGATGCGGAAGATCATAATGCGTGGTAATATTAAAAAAGCATAACACAATTGGCGGTTTAAGTTAAACATGTAATGACTCTCAAAGACAATTTAGGAAAGTAATTTCCCAACGCTATTTCTAGCAACAAGTTTCGACATGGTCCAACCCGTGATTTAAAAAGACAAAAGTTATTTTAGCTTAAACCAAGGTGAACCGAAATCAGACTTCTTGTCATTTCTCCGATTTTGTAACTTAGCAGATGCAAACAAAGCTTAGTATTATTTGATTTTGTATCGCGTACTAGATACTTGCAAATGAACATCTCCTATAGTGTGCGGCTATAGGCTGGCGCAGTTATAGCAATACTACATGAAGCATACCCGGGACAGATCAGTTTAATCTATCCAGGGACTCCACTTTCGTCCTTGCTACAGATTTCGCAGACTGGAATCGAAACTAATCGTGCGGGATGCAGAAGTCAACATATTGAAGCTAAGAGTGCGAATAAACTGGTAGGTAAAGTATATTTATTTGCTGTATGTTTACGGCATCTCACTGGTGAGATACATTTTCTTCATCCACCAGTTTTTAGGCACTCTCGGCTTCAATGACATGACACCTGCTTCACTGTTCGGTTAATCCAGATGTTCGGTGGAAGGCTGTTGTGCTCATTATTAGGACCCTCTGCAGCCATCGAATGGGATAACCAGACCACAGTGGAGACGCGGGCCACATTCAGCCCTCGCAGCTCTTCCATGTGGCCCGTTGTTTGCTTAAAGAATAGGACCAGAAAGTTGAATTAGAGTGCCAGTGTCATAAAGGTGGAGCCGAATATTCAGATATTGGATTCTGAAAAACATGCATTTAATAAGATAGGCATTTAGTAGTTGATAACAATAATTTTTTACAACTCTTTTTTTTTTGGTCGATATTTTTCCACGTTATTAAAAAAAAAAAAAAAAAAAAAAATTATTTGAATTTTGACATCTTGAATTCAAATTATGTTTTTCGCAATCACGAGTGTGTGCGTGTAGGCGTGTGTGTTTGTGTGCGGGGGGTATGTGTGTTTGTGTGCTGGCATAAGTGTGTGGGTAGTTGTGTGTATGAATGTGTGTGTGGGGGGGGTATGTGGATGTGTGCGTAGGCATATGTGTTTGAGTCTGTGTGCAGGCATGAATGTGTGGGTAGTTGTGTGTATGTGTGTGTAGGTGTATGTGTGTTTGTGTGTGTGTGTGTGTTTGTGTGTGTGTGTGTAGTTGTGTATGTATGCGCGTGTGTGTAGGACATGGATGCAACCTGGAGACGGCTTTCGCTATAGGAGCAGCATCTGGAGGACCCGGTCGACGGTGACGGTGCGGAGGGTGGCGGTGGGAAAATAAAATGATAGGACATCAAAACAGTCAAATGAAAGCAATAAGCAATCGTGATTACTCAAAAAAAATTGAAATTTTATCTTTGTCTTGCGAGAATAGTTTTAATGTGAAATGCACGGACAATGACCGAGAAAATAAATAGAAAAAAAAGGATTTAAATTATAATTAAGAGTAGACAAAAACTCAACTTCATCTAACACGCAAATTAATGTTTTGTTAAAAAAAGTTCACAATTAGCTACAACTACTACTTTCGTGCAGAATGAGGCTCAAAGCACGCGGTCCTCTACTGCTACTAAAATTTCCTCTCCTCCCACATTGAAAATTATTCAAATACTTTACAAAAAATAATAATAATAATTCCTAAAAACCAGTAAACTTATCTAAGAGCAAATATTACCTATTGACCCATCTGGATACTGTTAAAGGCGAAACTTCACACTGTCGGCTATTTTTCAAGTGCTTTTTCCCGATTTAGACAAGGCAATAATTTTTCCTTTTAGCAAATTATTACCGGGAAGAGCCATTAATTCTACACTGTCTATTCCAAGAAAAAAAAACAGAAGTATTTTAAGTGTCTCTTTTAATTAAAAAATTTCTGTAAAATATTCTTTTATTAAACAATGAAGTAGTGTTTCGCATTATTTACACATTGACGTTCGAATGATATCCACAAAAAACTGACGGTTGCAATATTGTGTTGTTTTTCTGCTGGGACAACGAATGAATTTATGCATTTAAAAAATTCATAGACGTAACTCTAATGTAGAAAACCCACGTTATAATTGGTTTGCTTATTTTGTTGAACATTTTTTTTTTCTTTTTTTACGAAGAAACCAACTTTCATAATTTCTGTTTTAAAAAAGTATACGGTCCCCTAAAGTAAGAAAAAATGAAGTTTTAAGCATAGTGCAAAAACTACTGAATATTTTGAGCTCAAATTTTGGATTCCCGCACAAAAGCTCTTCTAGATTGTTTTTCTGTTAAAATTTAATATGGTTTCAGATCATATTTTTTTCAAAAAGTATTAAAATAATTCATAAAAAAATTAAAATTACATTTTAGATGTTGTAAAGGGCGTTTTTATTATTGGGTCGATTCATATTTTGATATAAAAAAACAATCTTTGCCGTGCATAATCTAGTTTTTGTGTTATGAGTAAAAATATCAAAATACGTTTTAACATTACGAGAGGAATTTTTCAAAACTCGATTCTGAAGTAACGGCTGGATCGAATTAAACAAAACTTTGCATGCAAAGTTAAAAAAGGATGCTGATCACAAATATGTGATAAAAAAAGGGGGTTCTCTTTGAAAAATTTGAAGTTGATGCTCGTTTTAATATGAAGACGAACCCTTAACAACAATTTTTTAACATAATTTTGTAGAACTTTTTATTCCTGAAACAATGACACCTCTCACGTGTCTGTAGTGTCAATAGTCTTTGAATACGATCGAGTGTTTCGTTTTTTTTTTCTATGACTGTACATCATAATAACAATGTCAATCTGTTAACATTATTTAAAGAAAAAGAAAATATAAGGAAAAAAATAAAATTAAGAGGTTTTTTTTTTCTAATTTGGTTTTAATCAAAGGATCATAAAAGTAAATGCATATTATTAAAACAAAACCTTTAAATATCCACCGACATAATTGTAAATGCTCTTTCTAAATGAAGTTTCAGAATATTCATTTTCTATATCTACACTGTAAAAAAATTCCGAAACGTCACTGGTTATTTCCGTGGAACGTTTCGGAATTTCAGAGGTTTTCACCTATTTCCCCTCAAAATCAAGTATCTTCGCAAAAAGGTTTCATGACCTGCTAAAAGATGCACGAATGCAGACTTTTTCTTGGTATGAAGATTTTTTTTTGCTACCAGTTTAAAGGTTGACTGAGCGTGTTTGTTAAGTGTATCGACTGCAGTTTAATTGCGGCTCGTCTGGATTGAATAAGTTTCCAATGGGAGCAAATAAGTCGCTGTTTAGCTGCAGCCCGGCGAGCAAGGAGTATGTTTGGTTCTTGCTTGCAGTTATTCGCGTAGCGTTGGCCATGGTTGTGCTACTTCCTCTGGAGCTTTCTTGGTAAACCGGGAAGGTTCTAATCAAATACATTAAACCTATTCAATTTTGTAGAAGGTTCACGACTAGCTTTAACAGGGGAGATTCCCTAGTATTTCTGGAAGGTTACGCACTTTTATCGGAAAACGCTCCTCGTTTTTGTAAGATATGTTACTGGTTGAAATTGGGCACACATCAGCTGCCTATTATTTTCCAGGAACGTTTCTGAATCGCTTTTACAGCGTAAAGCAAAAGCGCTCTTGGTTAAGTGTAACTCAAAGAGGGACATATTGTCAACATTATGAATTGTTGTTTCAATAAATGTGAAAGCAAAATTAAAAGATAATAAACAATTCAAAATAATCCTATAATTTCTTTATTTTCTTGCATTGGCTTTGTTAAAAAGAGTAACGTGTTATTCTTTCTTTCCAGAAAAACTAAAACCAATTTTCACCGTCAAGGTATGAAGCGGTGAGAACTGGTTCTACATTTTAACGAAGCCATTGCCTGTTTGGTGATATTTTGACAGTTGAAATTTTAATCCTAACTCCAGTATAGCTTTCATTGTTGACGCATCTTTGGTTTCTTCATTCTCCTAAAATTATAGTTTTGACAGTGAATTAGTTAAGTGACCGGATCCAGTTCAGCCTTGTCAAAATAAAACATTGTCATGCTTGCCAAACATTACCAAAAAATATTATTAAATTATCATGTTATGGCGCGAGTTTCATTGTTGGTGATGTCAGAAGCGTTAATCGATCAATGAACTCGCTATTACAGTGTAAAAACGAATCAGAAACGTTCCTGGCAAATAATGGGCAGCTGATGTGCTTAATTTCTGCCTGTAAAATACCTTGCAAAAATCAGGAACTTTTCCGCTAAATATTCAGTAACCTTCCTGAAATTATCCCAGAAGCCTCCTAAAAAATTCAGAAATCGTCCCGTTGAAGCCAGTCGTGTTTATAGAGTAAACTTAGGTAGGTATGATAAAATAGCTCGGTAGTTTCCTGATTTATTAAGAAAGCTCCATGAGCAGTATTACAAACACAGGCGAAGCAAAGCCGAAACTGCAATTTTTCTTATTCTTCTTCTTCAAGGATTAGGCATATAGCCCGTTCCGGCTTCTTGGTCGCCCCACCGCTTATTGGCCCTACCACGGTCTCGTTTGCCCTTTGGTCTGTAATAAAAGGCAGCTTTTGGAAGTCTCCCTCGTGCCATACGTCGAACATGGTTTTTCCATTTTTCATTGAGGCTGAATATCTGTAATTCCCTTCGAATAGATTCATTCCTTATTTTGTCTAGGATAGTGCAGTTTTTCAGTGATCGCAAATACTTCATCTCTGCTGCTTGAATTCTACTAGTTTCTTGATTGTTCGAAGTCCATGTTTGAGAGCCGTATAGTAAGGTTGGCACCGCCATAACCTTATAGAACTTCAGTTATGTTCCCTTTCTGCATTTATGTAACGATAATTTTACTCGCTTACAATTCTTGCAAGGCAACTTATACCCTACTTATTAACTCCCTGTGGGAGCTTAATCCGCATGAATGATCCGTAATTCTACAGTAGCCGATACTCTTTATAAATACGCACAGTTAATATTTAAACTGGGAGCAAAACATATTTTTCATAACAGTGAGAAGTCTCAACGTGTAGAAGTTTCGGGAGAAGTTTTGATCAATGATACTTGATTTTTCCAGGAAGTGGATAAAAATCATTAAAATGTTACATGGAAATGCTCAGCAATATTTCGAAATTTTTTTACAGTGTATATGTATGAGGATGGTATGTTAAAAGTTAATCCAAGTGTTTGATTGTTGGGGGAAATAAGCCCAAACTGTATTAAACCCCCTTTAACGCTATTAAGAATCCGATGAACTTTTAAGAATCTTCAGGTATCAACTGTTTACAGGCGGCAACCACAGTTCCCTGGCGTACCCGTTTTTAAGGTAAGACACTATAACGACGTTTTTTACATATTTCATTGAAATTTTTTGATTTTCGTTAGCTTTGATTACTCCGAAATGGTTCATAATATGTCCTTGTTGATTTTAAGTATTAATTAGGTGACATTTATTATGAATACTACATAAGAAGTGTCTTTTCATTTCGCGACTTAGATTTAAGGTTATAGTTGGATGACGTGAATTCATGTTTTTTGGCAATGAGGGCATAGGAAAAGCGGGTAAGCCTTTATTTGTAAAAATTAGGTAAAAATTTATCAATTCGGCTTATTTTCTAAGTGATCGGTAAATGCAAAAGAAAACTCTTCTGCCCATCCGTAGATTCTGATTACATGTAACCAAGTCTAACTGACACAAATGCAAAGGCCTACCCGTTTTGGACTAATGGTAACTGAGCCTGAAGCAACTGCAAGACTAAACGTCCTACAATTAAGCATGGTTTCACTGATTTGGATAACGTTGTCGATTAAAATTGTGAGCTGCCGTTAGCATCAAAGTTGGTTTAATTCGACTAAATAATTTAAGTGCTTTGACTACCCACTTTGCTCAGATCCCCTACCCGTTTTGGGCCCATCCCGCCGGCAAAGGAGTTTTCCGAAGGGTTCAATTTTTTGATTTTACTTTGTATTAAAATAAGTGTTTGCCTGAATTTGTTTTTTGGAATACAAACAATGATAATTAAAGAAAATGTGTTTAAGATAAACATTTTTTACTACCCATATTAGTGTATCCGCTTTGGACTTACCTCTCCTACGACATCTTTCAAATTTCATTCGAGTCCGATCAGTAGAGTTGAAACTTCTGGTTACTGTCAATTTAATTTACCGCACCTTGTATGACAAATTGATATTTGTAGTGGTCATCTTAAACTAAACTTGTATTACTCCGAAGACGAATGAAAACTGATTAATTAATTAACTTATTGATTAACTTTAGATATTTATTGAATTCTGTCACAATGAATAAATCGGATTCGAAATATAATTATTGCTTCATTTGCTCTGCATTGTTGATTACCCTTAAGATATTGCATAAACATTCATTGCAAATATATTATGCACGAACTTCTGAGAGCCTTTGCTGATTAAATATTCCCTCTTGAACTCAAAATTTGGCATAATGTTAATAAATACAAAATTAAATATTTGTTTAGCGCTAGAAAATAAAGGATTCAGCAATCAAATATGTTCATACGATTGCGGTTGATATTAATTCAATTTTACTTCGTCTCCTAGCTTAATGCGACGTCATAACCATAGAATTAGAAAATATGAATTATGTATCTGCAAATGAGGCAAAATGACATTAGCCGAATTTCATTGAATCAATTACACCAATGGATTGAAGCATTTATGCAGATAACTTTGAATATTTCAATACCTTAAAATCACATTCCATTAACGAACATTATGATTCCAGAATAACTCAAAGTAATCTTGTATTAAAATACCTTGTCTCTTTAAGTCTTTAACGTCAGTCAGGAAATGTGAATTGAGTATGTTGATATGATAGTTGAGCAGAATATCAAATTTTGTATGTTGTTGGACGGGAAATTCAATGCCCCCCCCCTGTCTCCCTTTCCTTTTAATGTTATTGCACGTGACTAAGTGACTAAGTAAAAGACATTTTTAAAAATATTTTTATGACATAGGTTTTAAATCATTTGTTTACGTAAATTGATGATAAAGTAATTAAAATAGTTTTAATGTGTATCAAAAATATTCTTCGCATAATATAAAAACAAATTGTTGTATTGATTTGCGTGGCAATAGATGTTTCGTAAATGAAGCAGATATCAGTTATTTTACGAATGCATTATGTAGTTGGTTGATTCGTATCCTTGATTCTTAAAAAAAAGTAATTGAAAAAAGGCATTTTTACAGCTACTTATTGTTCACATTGATTTAGTATTAACTAGCTGCGTTGACGGCTTTGCCCGGTCTACCTTGAAAAAAATATTGTGTCAAGTGACGAATATTGAACAATCAGGCTTAAATGAAAGAAAAAAAGAACATCGTGCAAAATTTCCCTTCCAAACAGTGACGACAAATATTAAAATACTTTTAAGAAATTACAATGAGAAAGAAAGAAACGATGGATTTAAAAAGCGTAAAAATCGGGGAAACACAAAATAAAATAATTTTGAGAAATTAAAATGAGAAAGAAGGAAGCAAAATGGATTCAAAAAGCGTAACATTGGAAACGGATGTTTCCACTCTTACGGTTAAAAACCGTAACAGTGGTTGAAATGGTTAACAACTTGAATGGAGAGGAGATTTTTCGAATTTGATTTAAAAAGGCTTGTAACTTTTTTCCCTTTGGAAATAGAAGCTTAGTTTTTCGACCTTGGGTGGAGATACATTTGGAGTAAAAGATGTCGCTTTTTCCAATGGTGTCAAAGAGAAAACTGTGGGACAGTTCCTTCAATTTTTATTTATAGATTTTATGAAGAAAGTAGTGCCCGAATTTCAGCTAAGCCTAAAAAAATCGAGTTAAAAACACGAATAACTCCCACCGTTAGAGCATTGAAACAAATTGCGGAGAACGCAGAAAATTCTATTCTTTCTAACGATATATAATAATAATATATGCAAGCAATGTTTACTCCACATATTCGGGAATTTATGAGAAAATTGGACCTAAATTGGAATTAAAAAATATTTATTAATCGAATTGTTTTCGAAGTGGTCTTCAAACCTTTTCCGGACAAACCTTTTCCGGACAAGTGTGAAAAATTCAGTGAAATCGGCCGGGTAGTTCTCGAGTTTTGCGCGTTCAAACACACAGACGCTTTTTGGGGACTTCATTTTATACTATGTACAGATTTCATATCGTTACGAGTTTGAGTTATCGTGTAGAGTTCATATCGTTTATTTATGTACGCATGGGCACCCAACCCCCAAGGGAGCTGTCATACCCGCCTCGAATGTTACATTACATTACACCCAAGAATGATATCCTTCTTAAACGAGATCACAAATCCTCAAAATTTACCACATGCCTGATGCAAAGCGCCTTGAATAAAAAAACTAAATCACGTTTCATCAAGCTTAAGGGTTCCACAAATTCTGTTCGTTGCAACAGGATATTCGTTGTAATGGCTGTCAAGCAATGCATTTTCCATTAAAACGGGACTCATTATTAGATTTAGTAAAATGACTAGTTCATGGGATTGGTGTTCGCTATAATGAGATTTTACGGCATTAAAAAAGTTGATTTTTTATAACGGAAAATCAATTTTGAAAAGTTTAGGAAAATAGGAAAGGAAACACTAACACATTGTAGTTCCGATCGACAGAAAAACGTATGTGTAAACAGAATGCGTGAATTTTATTGGAAGTCATGCACTCTAAAAAGTAGTATGTTTTACTTAATTTGAAAGCGCAAAATTTTTTGGATGGAATCGTACCCCTAAGCTTGAGCGATGCGAACCCCCAGACGCAATCATTAGAATTTTTTTATACTTTAAGGAATCACACAACTGCTATTTAGCTATTTACTCTGTTTGCTGTCCATTCTCGTTGCTTTTTTTCGATGTCTTTACATCTAGAAGCTCACACCCTTGAATCGAATAATGAGTTCCTGGAAATCCCGAAACGTGTCTCTGTTTATTTGCGCTAAAAAAACGTTAGATATTTCCAGTTATTCCGTGGCACAAAGGAATTTATTGCTTAATGTACTGCTAATTTAAAAAATAAAGAAATAATCAAATGTAATATCACTCAAAAAAAAAAAAAAAACTAAAAAAAAAAAAAACGAATTGGTTAGAGCGTGAAATGCATAGACTAATAATAAGAGTAGACCGAGCTTTCTCAGACTTGCTGATGAAAAAAATTGGTTCATGGATACATCACGTGACTAGTGGAAAGGCTTGGCGAAAACTTTGGCAGCATGGTTGCTAGATGGCAACATTATCTATAGTTTGGCACTCGACATGTATTTTAAGACGTAATGTGTTTTCATTATAATTTTTTTTTCCAGGTGCAGAGATTGAACTGTTTTTCTTTTAGTTATGTATTATTTTGACATTCGTAATTAGTTTCTGATCACAGTTCTCAGTAACTTTTATTTCATTTGGAAATCTTGCGTTCGCGTGAACGGAATGGCGTAAACGTTTTGCGTTAACGCAAAAATGTACTAATCGGTATTTTAAATTGAAATTGTATGTAAGAATCTTACCGTTTGCCGATTCTTTTTGGGCGTTTGCATCTTTAATTGCTTAGAGAGTTATTGAAAAATTGACTAAAGAAAATGCACAGTACCATCTAAACGAAAAACTCACTATATTAACAAAATATTTACAACTTAGAATAACAAATTTACAAATAGGATTTCATAAAAGCTCATTCGTCCGTATTCCATCAATTCTATTTATTTTATTTCTCGCTCGCGTTGATCGTCTGCTTCGATCAACGCCCGCTGTTGCTAGGATATCCACCAGTCACATGGTTTGGTTTATGAGCAGCAAAAGGGTTGCCATAGCTCGGTCTACTCTTATTATTAGTCTATGGTGAAATGTCTTTTGTCTCTATTGGAATGTTTTAAACAATGGAATTAGCTGGTATTGAATCTAAACTTTGTTAAAAAATCTTGTTTGTTGTATTCCTCTTCACTTTAAGCCTACTTTCCTTTAAAGTCAAGGAAGAAAAGAAAGAAGGCTTAGTGCATCAAGGGAAAAAAACGTTCAAATCGAAAAAAAAAGTCAAAAATATATAAAATAAATAAATATTGAAAAATTAAAATTTGGAATGTAAGGATTTGAGATTAAAAAAAATATGGGTCTGTCGATTTTGTGTCTGATGTCGATCTGCCTGCGTCCCACCCTAATGACTTTTGAGTAAACCAATCGGATTCGAAGAAGCTTTTTGTATGAAAAATTTCGGCACCAACACATTATTCCCAAATTTTACTTTATGTCAAAATTACAGATCGTCTGCGGTTTTTAGTCATTTTTTTTGCAAGGCTTAGCTTAAGCAAATTGTCCATTAAAAAAGCTTTTTTTTAGTTTTCGTAAAATCGTGTTTTTCCAGGAAAAATAGCTATTTATATGAATTTAAATAGCAAAACTTCATCTGAATACAAAATTTCCGAATTATTAATACCCATCGCTTTTGATTGATAAGAAATAAAAATACCATATCGGTATACGCCATAAATATAATTTGTATGGGAAGTGAACGAGTATAAATTGGACACACAATAACCATATCTTTAATACCACATCCAAGCTACCTTTTTTTTTTTTGTCGGTAACCTTGAACAACCTAATTCAGAAAATCCCCTGTCATATTATCTTATGACGGCTGCGAATTTGCTCTCCGTTTCCAATCAATTTGCGAAAACAAGAAAGCGAACGAGTAGAGTCCTATCTCAATTCGTGATTGCGAAAAACATAATTTGAATTTAAAACGTCAAAATTCAAATGAATGCCAGGGGCTTCAAGTAAAAGAGGTTGCACTTACTACCAACAGGGAACGGCTTCTCTCATCTCTAGCCTCGATCGCATTTTTTAAGTACATGATCCTTCCCTTCACGCAGAACAAACATTTAAATAAACTTGAACCCCAATTTAAGAACAGTAATTTCCAGCATAATTCACATTCGTTTCGCGCCCCTCAATCGAGGATTTCCTAGACATCACCACCTGTTAATAGACCAACATCAGCTTCGCAGCTAAGTTTTACATATTTATTTGCAATTAAAAATTTATAATGACTGGTAGTCAGAAGGTTCAAAAGTTAGCAAATCAAAAGAAAAGTACCTCCAATAGGTAGTCATAGAACAAAACAAAACTCTTAATTATCCGACAACTTTACGTGCTAGGAAAAAAAAGGTGTCATATAAAATGGAGTATAGACTTTTTTAAAACGACTCAAATTAAATTTTGATCCGGAACCATTTACAAAGTAAAATGAACACAAATTCTGAATTTTCAGAAAGGAATCTATTTTTATCCAACTTGGGAAAACATGAAAATAGGTTACAGAAATAAAAAAACAAAAACAAAAAAACCTTTAATATTCTAGAGCTTTAAACTTAGTTGAAAGAGTAATTACCTCCACGTAGCAGCAAAACCAGAGTATACACTCTGGAAGAGTTTCGAAAGGTTCTTTATATGTATACAAACTCATGTGATACCCTGACATGACCCTACTGTGTTAGGATCGGCAATAATGTTAAAACGAAGGCCTCTGGCAGAGGTTTTGTCATCAAAATCGAAGCCACTGCCATACGGTCTTAATTCTTGTAACATTCTCAGCATAAACCTAGAGGGCTCTTTAGTGTTGTATCTGGATCACTTGTTTAGTTTTTTCAAAAGAAACAGAGACAACTGCCCTAAGTGTATCTGTACTAGGAATTGCTAGGAGGTGATTTGGCTTATTTTATAATGCCAATATATTTTTTTCGCTTTTCGTTACTGTCTCTTTAAATTGCATGTATCCTATTTTATCCTCCACCAGGTCGCACACCCAGTCCCCCTTTCCCTGACCAGTAACGTGAGACTTAAAAATAACTCTTATGCAATGATGCAGTATTATAAAGGATAACAACTACAAATTCATACCCGGGCTACTCCTGAATTATTTGTTATATTTGTTTAATGTTTATTCCGTTGGAAATTAGTTTTAATAACTTTTTTTCATTACAAAAACTGCAATTTAAAAAAAAATCCCTTTAGCTTTTGATGTTTTTAACTAATAATCATCGAGCATAGCGTAAGAGCAGCGCATTCATTATTTAATAAAGTTATAGATTGAATGTAGATATTTATTGAATTCTGTCGCCATGAATAAATCGGGTTCGAACATAATTAATCGCTTCATTTGCTCTAGATTGTTTATTATCCTTAAGATACTGCATTAACATTCATTGCAAGTATATTACAACATAATCAAGAAAATCGCCAGTCATAATATCTTACGACGTTACGACGGGAGCGAATTTGTTTTCCATTTCCATTACATTTGTAAAAGCAAAAAACCGAACGAGAAGGGGCCTGTCGCAATTCGTGATAGGGAAAAATATAATTTAGCTCAAAGGCCCTAGCTCATATATACATTGGTGGACAAAATTAAGAGATGGAAGGCATTTTTCCAAACATCTCGAGAAATACTATATAAAAACTAGCATTCCCGTACCAGGCATTGCTCGGGTAATGGAATTAGCAGGGGTTAACTGTGCTCGATGCACCTAGTTTCGAAAATCCCCTATAATAATTATTACCTATAACTTTTTCTAATTTGGGAAGGATCCCGGGGCCCATGGACTCCTTATATATATGCCCTTGTCCTTAACCGATCTTTAACTGTTATTAACGATCCTTTTAAAGTATTGATTATCTTTGCAAACACAGGTCATCCACATTTTATTATTATACCTATGTTTAAGTTAGAACTTCTTTGTATACAACATTTTTAGTTCTTTTTTCTGGTGCTAAAATTATTAAGCTGTTTGATGAACTGACTTTGGAGCAAGCTACATAACATTGGCCGTGTGAAAAAAAGTCTTCTCTTAAATCAATCCCTGCTACTTTTAATGTCTGTCCTTGTAACTTGTTAATGGTTATTGCAAAGCAAACTTTAACAGGAAACTGCACTCTTCTAAATTCAAAAGGATAGTCCGCCTGTTATGATGTTCTTAAAAACTTCGTTTCTAGTTTTGAAAAAAATGAAAGCAAAAGACAGAAACATTATGATTTGACTTGAGAAAAGGCTCGAAGAATCACGTGAGAAACAAAAACAACATCAAATTACAGTTCGCTATCGACCAAAAGTTGAGATGAAGTACTGAATAATGATTTGAATGGAGGAAAGCCTTCGAAAGTAAGGGATTTGAATTTCAATGACAGGTTTTAATTTCGCAGAAATTAAGGGGTTTTAATTAATTTCTCGCGAACTAATTCGGAACTCCAGCGCTCGAATACGCTACCTTGCGGTGATTTACAAAACTGCAAATGAAACTAAAACATTGCCACGTTGCGTTCCACGTGTGTCTGTTGACGTAAACACAGACAGTTTGTTCTAAGTATTTATTAACGCAATCGATTTGTCTTAGTTTCCTTTCAGCTACAGAAATTAATTCGTCCCTTAGTAGTCTTCTCGAGCTTCTCAAAATAATGTTAGTTTTCATTATTTCCTTAATAATTGGTGAAAGCGAAAATATTGGATTAACAAACTTGGATAACGTTATACAAGGTAAAAAATTTTATTGTTTTGTATGAATTTGTAAGAATATGGGGGTTTTTTTAATCTTAAATTAATTAAACTTACCATATTTTACAGCAGTATTTAGTTGGAATGGACGGTATGCAAAATATTTTCTTGAATATATTATCGTAGAACAGCGGTTCCCAACCTTTTTCTCTTTGCGAACCCCTTGGAACAGGCAAAAAAGTTCGCGAACCCCCTGATGTTGAAATTAGTAACATGTAAGAAACAATAAAAAAACAGCATGTTTGCTTTCCATTTTTTGCAGCATTTGATTGCAATAAACAAAAATATAATTGTAAAATATCATTAAGTGCAAACATTAATAAAAAGTTTAAACTACATCTACAAGAAAAATTATAAACAAGAAGTTTTATAAACCAACTATTTTTTAAGCATACTTTAAATTGGGGAAAAAATCCTTAATGCGATATTTGTGGCTGTTTGACGGAACAAAGAAACTGAAAGTTTGGTTCAATGTCTGACAGTTTGAGTCTTAAATCAGGCTCTGCATTCAATCTGCTTCGGTATTTATCTTTGAGATAAGTATAGGAGGAAAATCCTTTCTCGCACAGATATGTTGTACAAAATGGTAATAAAATTCGAATTGCTTTTTTGGACAAAACGGCATAGTCATTTCTTACACTGAGCCAGAAGTCAATTAACGAGAGCTCTTTAAAGGTAGTTTTCAATGAATTATCACAGGATAACTCGATGAGCATTTCCTTTTCAGGTAATGTCAGGGTGTTCTCTAAGCATGGATTTCCTTCAAAAGAATTGCGTATCCAGTTGTTTGAGAGAGGAACGTTACGCCTATTAGGAAAATACTCGTCAAAAGTTAGTTCAAGATGTTGCAGATGTTCACATACATTTCTTTTAACGCTTTCATCAAGTTTCATTGATTTTTCTGATAAAAACTACTAAGAGAAGTGAAACAAGAAAGCTCACCCATTTCCAGGCATTGGATCCAGAAATTCAATTTTTTTACCATAGCTTCAATTTTATCATATACAACGAAAATATTAACAACTGCACCTTGCAAGGATAGATTTAATTCATTTAATTTTGAAAAGATGTCAGCTAAATATGCAAGCCTTTGCATCCAAAGAGGATCGAATATGCAAGTGGACAAGTGGAATGGATGATCAACAAAAAATGCTTGGACTTCTGACTTCAATTCAAATAAGCGTGTCAAAATTTTGCCACGGGAAAGCCATCTAACTTCTGTGTGAAGAAGTAAAGTAACATGAAGGCTTCTCAATTCCTCACAAAAAGCGTGAAATAGACGGCAGTTTGTGGCACGTGATTTTATGAAATTTACAATTTTTACCGCATCATTCAAAGTAGCGGATAATTCTGCGGGAATACGCTTACATGCTAATGCTTGTCTATGAATGTAGCAATGAGTCCATTCAATTTTCTCGTTGATCTTCTTTACTCGCACCACAAAGCCAACAAATTTTCCTGTCATTGATTTTGCACCATCCGCGCACACACCCACACACAAAGACCAATCTATTCCATTTTCTTCAAAGTAACTGTTGACCAGTTCGAAAATTGCTTCTCCAGTTGTGTTGGTTTTCAAAGGTTTTGCAAATAGTACATCTTCTTTAATTGTATCGTTAAAAATATACCCAACATAGACAAGTAATATTGCAGCGTTTGCTACATCAGTCGACTCATCAAGCTGGATCGCAAAATTATTCTCTTTTATTCTATTCACAAGTTCTTTCTCCACATTACTTGCCAAATCAGTAATTCTGCGTGATACTGTGCTGTTTGATAGCGGAGCCAGGTCAATTTTTTTTGCTGACTTTTCTCCCAGCATACACTTAGCAATATCTTTAGCACACGGTCCAATTAAATTTTCTGCAATTGTACGTGGCTGTCCAGATCTTGCAATTCTATAACTGACTCGATATGAAGCTTCAAGGGCCATTTTACTATCTTCGTTGGATTCTAACAGGAACGTAGAGACGCTACACTTTTTATTATATTCCAATTTTCTTTTAAAATATTCGATAGGTTTGTCCTTGTGTGTCGGATGCTTTGTTTCGAGGTGTCTTCTCAGAAGAGACGGTTTCAAACTGCTGTTCGCTAGAACTTCGTTGCAGAGAAGACAAAGCGGTCTAGGTTCAGACTCTTCTCCAGTAAAATAAAAGCCCATTTGTAAATAGTCACTGTCATATTTTTGCTTCCCCCCCCCTAGTTCACTTTTCTGTTTAGTCGGGGGAGGCGGCAGTTCATTACAGCTATCTATTTCAATATCCTGTGTTGATTCGAAAGTTACTGCTGATGTTGAGGGTTGATCGATTGACTGCTTGTCCATTTGTCGCTCAACCAAACTACCAGTTTTCAACCATCGATCCATAACAGCAGAAAGTTATTAAATCATAAAAATTACCAACACGATTATAACTTCACAAACAGAGTAGCAAGTTCACGTAGCAAAACCAATTGCAAACAAAATCACTTGTTTTCAAGCATCTCTAAAGTATCTCTAAATACGTCTGTTAACAACTATTTCCCCAGAACTATGAGCATGCTGATGTTATATATTTTAAAAAACGAACAGATGGGTAAAATCCAGTAATAAATTTTAAGTTTGGAGCCTTTTGCTGTCATGTCTGCTATTCGATGACTGAATTCGACGGAAATTCCCGAGTTATATTTCAACCAGATTAGAAATAATACCCCTATTATGCATTGTTTGAGAATTCTTTATTTTTTTCGACATATGTATTGTGTATATTGTTTGATTGACTCCAGGCGATGGCGCCTTTTTAAGATCATCGTGATCCCCGCCACAGCTTAATACAACGTTTCTGCATGGCGCCTCGCAATAAAGAAGGAAGGATATCTCTTTTTGTTGTCTATCGAAAAAAAATGAGAAAATTTCTTTTTAACCAAGATTATAAAACCGCTTAAAGATTTTTTTTTTTTTTTTTTTTTTTTTTTTTTTTTTTTTTGAGCTTAATACAAGAGTCTGGCGTGTTTTCAAATTAAAAAAAAAATTTAGTAACTATGTGTGCAAATTGAATATTTTATAATTTTTTACCAAACTAGGAAAAATCCACCATTGCACCGAAATTTTCGCGAACCCCCTTCCTGCACCTCGCGAACCCCTGGGGGTTCGCGAACCACCGGTTGGGAACCTCTGTCGTAGAACAAAATGAAGAACCGAGAAAGAATTTACTTTATTCCTTTTATTCTCAGCTGAAAGGTTTCGCCAAATTTGTTTAGGGTTATAGTTTTAGTATTGTGCGAGCAAAGTAGCCTTGGCGAGATTTCGCGTTTTTAGTTAAACCATTTTTAATTTTTATCATGAGTGGAATAAAATGGTAGTACGATTACAGAATTCGATAAGTAAAAAGAAATAATGGTCAATCAACTGAAAAGAAAACTACCACCATATATCCGTAATAATTCTGTAGATGATTTGCATAACTTGACACAATTAAATCGTAACTCAGAAATTAGAAAAATCGAAACAGAAAAATTTTAAATTAACCGATTCGGGAATTCGAGAGAAATAACTCAGCTACAAATGGAAAACAATAAGCGCTAGCCAAGCAAGGCAAAAAAGTATTATCTTCTTTCGATAACAATTTGTAATGTCATATTGAATTTTCTAGCATTAATTGTTATTCTTATCAGGCCACAATTATTGTTTAGTTTTATCAAGAATTGATAAATATCGAATTTGAACTCGCAAAACTCGAGAACTACCTGGCTGATTTCGATGAAATTTTCACAGTTTGTTCCTTTAAGTCCTGAGAAGGTTTGCAGACCAGTTCGAAAATAATTCGATGAATAGTTCTTTTTTTATTCCAATTTGGACCCAATTTTCACATAAATTCCCGAATACGGGGGTGAAAAATTACTTCACATATTAACATTACATATCGTTGAAAAAAGTAGAATTTTTCGCGTTCTACGCAATTTATTTCAATTCTCTAACCTCATTACACCGGGAGTTATTTGGTTTTTTAGCTCGAATTTGTTTAGGCTTAGCTGAAATTTAGGCACTACCTTCTTCATTAAATCTATTAATAAAAAGTGAAGGAATTGTCCCACAGTTTTTTTTTTGACACCACTGAATAGAGCGGTTTTTTTTTGCTCCAGATCTAACTCGACCTAAGGTCGAATGTTTAACCCTCTATCTCCTTTAGAAAAAAAGTTACAAGTGAATTAAATGAACTTCAAAAATCTGTTCTCTATTCAAGTTTTTAACCATTTTATTTTGCGTTTCCACGGTAACGCTTTTTGAATACATTGTTTCTATCTTTCTCATTTTCAATTCTGAAACTTATTTTATTTTGTGTTTCCATGGTTACGCCTTTTAAATTCATCTTTCTCATTTTATTTTACTTCCTTAAAAGTATTTTAGTATCTGTCGTCATTGTTTGGCGAGAAAATTTTGCATGATGGTTTTTTTTCTTTCATTTAATCCTGGTTATTGAAGATACTTCAATGACGCAATGGTTTTTTCAAGGTAGACCGGGCAAAGCAGGGCAACGCAGCTAGTATATATATATATATATATATATATATATATATATATATATATATATATTAGGGTGGTCCTTATTTTTGAAGTTGTAGATATTTTACACGACGCCCCCTCAATTTGTTCCATTATACAAATAAATGATCCATGCAAAATTTTAAGTCAATCCATTAATATTAACACGTGCCCCTAGAGGCCCCTTTTTTGAGTTTTAAAGAAAAAAATTGCGAATTTTCTCATTTTTATGTAAAAATATTCCTTGGTTTCATAATTAAAGTAATTTTGAACCTCAATAGATGTTGCTACTTCCAGACCAACCATTCTCTCACTTTCATTCTGTAAAATTTTACATATTACATAGGGTACATGTACACCAATGGCCTTGGGACAGGCATACCGTTATTCGCGTTTGTTTCAAACCAAGCGGCAGAGGAACATTTCTTTCCACCAAGATGGACACAAGGGATTCTAAAGGCCATTAACGAATGGCCTAGGCCTTTAATGAACGATTTTTGACAACAACAAATTGCCTCCTCCAGGCTTTGGGGGTGTTGATTTAGAAAATTTTCTGTGTATGTAATAGGTGTGGCAAATAGGGTCACTAGGTTTCCATGCTATAAATATAAGTAATGACAATTATATTTTAATTCGCTGTTCTTCAGTTATATACTTAAATGTCTATGCATTCTTATAATTTAATTTTTTAAAAATCCTCGATTACTCTACCAAAAAATACTCTGTTTTCCATATCTATAACATAAATTTAAAAAAAATTCCAGATCGGAATAATGAAAAAATCCATACTTTAAACTGCCTTTTATTTCAGTACATAGTCCTTTATTATCATCAAATTCCTCTTGCAATTCAAAAGATTTAGAAACCGAAATGGGTATCTATCCTAACCTGTTGAACCTTTTTTCTATATCTGGTCTACCAAAACGCAAAAAAGCTTTACAACTATTGAGATCTGCTCGCATTTCATCAATGTTACACAAATGCCACATTAGGGAAAAAGATGCTGCTCATTTATTAACAGCCTATGTAGATGCAGTAAATTTAAATCCAAATAACCTTATGATCAATCGTACATCCCTTAAGAGAGCAAAAGAAAATCTTCGAGAGGTAAAATCAGATTTCATGAATTTAAATTTAGATTTTTTAGTTATTCCCTGGGATACAAAGCTACATCCAGATGTAACTGGAAAAAAACGCCGATAGGCTTCCCATGATAGCTTCAGGTTCCAATGTTGAACAGCTACTCAGAATTTCTGAGATATTTCTTCAGTTGTATATGATATCTTAGATGACTGTTCTTTATTGCTAACTGTTCAAGCTGTAGTGTTTTATACAGCGGCTTACAATACCGGCCGTATATAAATTGTGCATGTAATTTTTTAGAGCAAAAGTTGAACGGTGATATATTGCATTTGTATTGCTATTATCATGCACTTGAAATCGTAATGCAGAGTGTCTTTAAAGAAGTTCTTGCCTTTCTTAGTTCTAGACTCAATATTCCATTATTTAAGCGCTTCAAAATTAAAAAATTACACATAACACATAAATTCTAAAAGAAGAATTTGATGACATATTATTGTTCATTGAAAGCAGAATTAAGAAATATTACAGAGAGTTCTCATAACGTGTAATAATATTTCTTGGTGAAGTCCTCCCTCCTATGTTTTCGGCAACCTGGAGCTTATCCCTGACCCAGAGGGGTGGCAAAAGGAATTTCTTGTTCGAAAATTTATATATTTAGGAAGCAATTTAAATTGACACTACATGAAGACATTGCACGTAAATGCTGTTTTACAGTTAAGTGTTGTATGAAAATATAGTTTTTCGCAGCAACCCATTCTAGGCCTTTTAAATTAATATAAAGTCTATTGTCTAAAAAACCTGCAGCTTACAAAATGGTGACAAACATGCAGCAGAAGCAATGATTGAAAAATTCATCACTTATGATACTTAGGGGATGAACTAGTAGCTTTGTCCGTATTGGATGAAGGAATTAACTTTGAAGATAGGAAAAGACTACTTCAAAACATGCTTGCTGAATTGGAAGACGTGTCTGATGACTGTATAAAACATTTCAAATAACAGTAGATGATTTGGAATACTTTCTTAGTAAAGATCTTCCTCTTTATAGAATCAATTACAAGTCAGTAAAACTGTTTGATAAGTTACAAACACCGAAAGATATTTCCTATTTGATCCTGATTCATGGCAAAATGAAGGAAGCTATTTAAAGGGAAGAGATATCGTTAAAATGCTGAAATTTGTGAATGATACAACTGAAAGAGGAGCACAATTAATCGAAGAATTTCACAATCAATTTACCAAATATGAGTCACAAAAGCAATTTAGTATTTAACAGACTATCTCCAAGACTATCGGGAAAAAAATGCACACGATTGATATAGATTGAGAAAAGCGTACGATTAAGGTAAAGTTTCTAGAGCAATATTTCATTCTTATTCAATGTAAAATCTTTAGACGATATGAAGTAATTAAAAAGATTAATTTTAGTGCTACCTCGCTGTAAAAATATTTTGCAAACATAGGAGAAACGATGTACGGGGTCTGAAGTAAAAACCCGAAGATTTGTGGGAAAATTATCAAAAGTGTTATAAGTTCAACCTCCTAGGGGCACGTGTTATTATTGACCGATCGAGTTCAAATTTTGCACCGATTACTTTTTATTATAGTGTCACAAAACTAGGGGGCGTCACTTGTTGAATTCTGAAAAAAAAAAATTCCCATATTAAAAAGGACCACCCTAATATATATGTTATCTCAGGACATTGATTTTTATATATTAAGATTAATGAAATTTGGTATGGATATAGCTTAGAGTATGACAATAATGTGTGCAAAGCAAAAATAAAATTTCCAGTCATTGGCAAGAGTTATTGCCAACAGTCCAATATGGACGGAGCTTCATGATGAAAGATGGCAATGAAATTGAGGCTCGTATGGTGTGTGGGCACCTCTAGTATGTTGTATGGTCATCTCTGAGAGATAGACAGCATTCACAACGAGTATGGGTGCTGTTAATAGGAGAGTTAAGGAATGCTTGGGAAAGACCCTCCCACTCATCCACCAGAGCAGTTTTTAATTCTGGAATGATTCTAGATGGAGCTGACGTATCGCAATAGCCCTCCCAAGAGCATCCCGGGCATGTTCAATGGGGTTAAGGTCAGGATATTTGGCTGGCCAATCCATTCGATGAATATCTTCGCTTTCCAGATACTCATTAACCAAGACAGCCCTATGTGGTCGGGCGTTGTGCATCCATAAAAACGAATTCAGGGTTAACAGCATCCCTGAAAAACCTCATATAGGGTTCTAGGATCCCCGGCTTGTACAGTCATAGAAAAAAAAAACGAAACACTTTTAATTATTCGGCCACTATACATGCTAGAAAGGAAAGAAAGGTGTCATCCGACTTGGTTTAAAGTCTTCTTTAAAACTACGTTAGTAAAATTTTGATACGGGACCATATACAAAGCAAAACGAGCCCCAACTCTTGATTTTCAAATGGGAACCCCTATTTTTTACTACATAATTATGTTTAGACCGCAAAATACAGCCAGGGTACGAAATTTCACTGCATTTCGTGCAGTAGAACAGGAGTTATTAACGAAAAACGTTTTAGGGACCGTCACCACATTGAAAACGCTTCTTTCATCAAGGTCACGGCTTATCAAGTAACGGAATGTAAACAAAGAAAAGATCGAGATTATCCAGTTCAATTCATGATCTTTTGAAATTCTCTCTTTTTCCGTAATTCGAAACTTTTTGGGCCGATAATGTTGCGCCAAAAAGCGATTTACGGTTGAAAACATTTTTTTTTTTGAAAAAAAAGTTAAAATATTTACAGATTTTTGTCTATCAGGATTAAACTAAGAATGACGGACCGGGTTTGACTGGTCCATCGTATAGATCGTTGTTTAGTAAATCGAATAAGGACAAATTAAAATTAATGGAACTTTTTGCCTTTTCTAATATGAGCCTCTTGGATTGCTTATATAATACTTCAGCAAATTAGCCTCAAAGAAATGTAAATATCAAACCTTATACCTAGAATCATGATGCGAATATGTTTGATAAATGTACTGCACCTATGTTACAGGTTTATTTTGGAATTAATAGAAAGTCTTTTGGTGTCAAATGGAATTGCGCGTTTTTAATTTCGCAGAACATCGGCAGAAGTTTGGGCCATCGCACACAAAAATATAAAAAATGTACCGCACAACGTGGGAAGTTGCTGAATTAAATAGATTGGAGACACGAGAGAAGCAAGGTTATTTATTCCGTGAAAATTTGCTCTATATACATAAAATGAACGAAGCATCAATCTGAAAAATAAAACAGAAACAGAAGAATATAAATACCCGTTAATGAGCAAACTGTTCATACTCGAACTTTATTTGGTAAAAATTTCATTATATAAATTAACACAGTGGACAAACACAGTAATTGTTTTAGCGGCTTTTTTGTAATAAAAAAAAGAGAATTTGTTTCAATTCCAAATTTGATGCGGAAGATCATAATACGTGGTAATATTAAAAAAGCATAACACAATTGGCGATTTAAGTTAAACATGTAATGACTCTCAAAAACAATTTAGGAAAGTAATTTCCCAATGCTATTTCTAGCAACAAGTTTCGACATGGTCCAACCCATGATTTAAAAAGACAAAAGTTATTTTAGCTTAAACCAAGGTGAACCGAAATCAGACTTCTTGTCATTTCTCCGATTTTGTAACTTAGCAGATGCAAACAAAGCTTAGTATTATTTGATTTTGTATCGCGTACTATTTACTTGCTAATGAACATCTCCTATAGTTTGAGGCTATAGGCTGGCGCAGCTATAGCAATACTACATGAAGCATACCCGGGACAGATCAGTTTAATCTATCCAGAGACTACAATTTCGTCCTTGCTACGGACTTCGTAGACTGGAATTAACAATAATCGTGCGGGATGCAGAAGTCACCTCATTGAAGCTAAGAGTGCTAATAAACTGGTAGGTAAAGTAAATTTATTTGCTGTATGTTTACGGCATCTCACTGGTGATATAAATTTTCTTCATCCACCAGTTTTAAGGCACTCTCGGCTTCAATGACATGACACCTGCTTCATTGTTCGGTTAATCCAGCTGTTCGGTGCAGGGCTGTTGTGCTCATTATTAGGACTCTCTGTAGCCATCGAATGGGATAACCAGACCACAGTGGAGACGCGGGCCATATTCAGCCCTCTCAGCTGCTCCATGTGGCCCGTTGTTTGCTTAAAGAATAGGACCAGTGTCATAAAGGTGGAGCCGAATATTCAGATATTGGATTCTGAAAAACATGCATTTAATAAGATAGGCATCTAGTAGTTGATAACAATAATTTTTTACAACTCTTTTTTTTTTGGTCGATATTTTTTCCACGTTATTAAAAAAAAAAAATTGAAATTTTATCTTTGTCTTGCGAGAATAGTTTTAATGTGAAATGCACGGACAATGACCGAGAAAATAAATAGAAAAAAAAAGTATTTAAATTATAATTAAGAATAGACAAAAACTCAACTTAATCTAACACGCAAATTAATGTTTTGTTAAAAAAAGTTCACAATTAGCTACAACTACTACTTTTGTGTAGAATGAGGCTCAAAGCACGCGGTCCTCTACTGCTACTAAAATTTCCTCTCCTACCACACTGAAAATTATTCAAATACTTTACAAAAAAAAAAAAATAATAATTCCTAAAAACCAGTAAACTTATCTATGAGCAAATATTACCCATTGACCCATCTGGATACTGTTAAAGGCGAAACTTCACACTGTCGGCTATTTTTCGAGTGCTTTTTCCCGATTTAGACAAGGCAATAATTTTTCCTTTTATCAAATTATTACCGGGAAGAGCCATTAATTCTACACTGTCTACTGCAAGGGGGAAAAAAAACAGAAGTATTTTAAGTGTCTCTTTTAATTAAAAAATTTCTATAAAATACTCTTTTATTAAACAATGAAGTAGTGTTTCGCATTATTTACACATTGACGTCTGAATGATATCCACAAAAAACTGAAGGTTGCAATATTGTGTTGTTTTTCTGCTGAGACAACGAATGAATTTATGCATTTAAAAAATTCATAGGCGTAACTCTAATGTAGAAAAACCACGTTATAATTGGTTTGCTTATTTTGTTGAACATTTTTTTTTCTTTTTTTTACGAAGAAACCAACTTTCATAATTTCTGTTTTAAAAAAGTATACGGTCCCCTAAAGTAAGAAAAAATGAAGTTTTAAGCATAGTGCAAAAACTACTGAATATTTTGAGCTCAAATTTTGGATTCCCGCACAAAAGCTCTTCTAGATTGTTTTTTTGTTAAAATTTAATATGGTTTCAAACCATATTTTTTTCAAAAAGTATTAAAATAATTTATAAAAAAACTAAAATTACATTTTAGATGTTGTAAAGGGCGTTTTTATTATTGGGTCGATTCATATTTTGATATAAAAAAACAATCTTTGCCGTGCCTAATCTAGTTTTTGTGTTATGAGTAAAAATATCAAAATACGTTTTAACATTACGAGAGGAATTTTTCAAAACTCGATTATGAAGTAACGGCTGAATAGAATTAAACAAAACTTTGTATACAAAGTTAAAAAAGGATGCTGATCACAAATATGGGATAAAAAAAGGGGGTTCTCATTGAAAAATTTGAAGTTGATGCTCGTTTTAATATGAAGACGACCCCTTAACAGCAATTTTTTAACATATTTTTGTAGAACTTTTTATTCCTGAAACAATGACACCTCTCACGTGTCTGTAGTGTCAATAGTCTTTGAATACGATCGAGTGTTTCGTTTTTTTTTCTATGACTGTACCTCTAGGTATTCACGGAACCAGTAACAAAGACATGGAGTGGTATGCGGGTTTCTTGCGTGATTCCTGCTCAAACCATCACTCCTCCACCAGCATAATGGTCCCTTCAGCAGATGTTACTAGGATAATATCGAGTCCCAGTTCCCTCTATAAGAATATTCGCCGAGAATCAGGTTGTAGACTGAATATGGACTAATCTTTGTAAAGAACATTACCCTATTGGATCTGTGTCCAGCGCTGGTGATGTCTGCACTGCACCAATGTACACACTCTCTTTTGTGGGAGTGAGTGAATGAGATGCAAATGGCGGGCTTTTTGGCATGCAACCTTCTTTCACCAAGCCTCCTAGCAACTGTCCTTTTTGAAACCAATGTTCCTGTGGCAACAATGAGGTCCCTAGACAGCTGTGTCGCTGTAGACATCCTCTGGCGCTTGGCTGTAAGTAACAAATACTGGTCTTTATTGGGCCTTGTTGCTCGCGGACGACCTTGTACGGGTCTTATGGACACTACCCCACTGCTTTTAGACTGATTCCAAAAATTCCAAACAACGTTTGGAGTTACACCCGATTCCCCAGCAACCTGAGCTTAGGCAACCTGTCTTGCCTCAAGAGTATCCACAATTATCCACCTCATACCTTCGTCTAAACGATGATTTTCACTCATTTCACCTAAAAATCAACAAAAAACAACACAATTATTTAAGAAACACAATACAAATCGCTACTGTGTTGTACAGTGGAATTAGCTAAGTAGCTGACTGCAGACTTTTACACCTCCTGTTGCCACAGCAATGCTAACAATAATACGTAAAATTATCTCAGTGGCACCAGTGCCATAGTGTCATTATATAGCAACCAACTGTCCCGGTTTCATGTAATATTTTCCGAGAAATGTGTGAAAATGCCGTCCATCTCTTAATTTTGTCCATCAGTGTGTATAAATACGGTAATTTCCTGCCTAACTCACATTTATTTCACGATCCTCTAAGGAGGATGTTCTTGACACTTCACAAAACATTATGCAGGCTGCCAAAAAAGACTAAGTTTTACATATAAATTTGTATTTCATGTTTATACAGACTGGTAGTTCAAAGGTTCAAAAGTTAGCAAATCAAAAGAAAAGTACAGTCATAGAAAAAAAAAACGAAACACTTTTAATTATTCGGCCATTATACATGCTAGAAAGGAAAGAAAGGTGTCATCCGACTTGGATGGGGTCTAAGGACCCTTAACCTTCAAAATTTTCGACTTTCTGGAAAAAATATATGTTATGCATAATTTGATTCTGAACAATTTGATACCTTATTTTTTACCATACGCCAAAAACTTTTCAAGTTATCGTAAAAATGCGTAAACTTTCCTCATAGAGATTTATGTTAATAGCAGCTGTTTAAGCCTTTTTTTCTCAGGTACCGGTTTCTTCGGTTTTCTCGTTTTGCGCGCATGATATCTCAGAAAGTTTGTTATATATTTCCATAAAAGTTTTTATGCATGTTTGTCTGGTATATATTTATGATCTGAACCTAAATTTTAACTAAAAACGAAATGTAATACTAAAAAATATATATATTTTTGCCCAAAATTTTGGAAATTTTTAATTATGACTTGTAAAATTTCAAAAAATAAATAAATAATTTTAAAAAAATTAAGCAAATTTAGGTTCAGATCATAAATATAAACCAGACAAACAAGTATGAAAAGTTTTATGGAAATATATAAGAAACTTTTTGAGATATCATGCGCGCAAAACGAGAAAACCGAAGAAACCGGCACCTGAGAAAAAGAGGCTTAAACAGCTGCTGTTAACATAAATCTCTATGGAGAAAGTTTACGCATTTTTACAATAACTTGAAAAGTTTTTGTCGTATAGTAATAAATAAGGTATCAAATTGTTCAGAATTAAAATATGCATAACATATATTTTTTCCAGAAAGTCGAAAACTTTGAAGGTTAAGGGTCCTTAGACCCCTTAAAGTCTTCTTTAAAACTACGTAGGTAAAATTTTGATAAGGGACCATATATAAAGAAAAATGAGCACCAACTCTTGATTTTCAAATAGGAACCCCTATTTTTCGCTACATAATTATGTTTAGACCGCAAAATACAGCCAGAATACAAAATTTCACTCCATTCCGTGCAATAGAACAGGAGTTATTAACGAAAAACGTTTTAGGGACCGTCACCACATTGAAAACGCTTCTTTCAAGGTCACAGTTTATCAAGTAACGGAATGTAAACGAAGAAAAAAATCGAGATTATCCAGCTCAATTCATGATTTTTTGAAGTTCTCTTTTTTCTTCCGTAATTCTATACTTTTTGGCCGATAATGTTGCGCTAAAAAGCGATTTACGGTCGAAAACTTGTTTTTTCAACTTTTTGAAAAAAAGTTGAAATATTTACTGAGTTTAGTCTATCTGGATTAACCTAAGAAAGACGGATGGGGTTTGGCTGGTCCATCGTACAGATCGTAATTTAGTAAATCGAATAATGACAAGTTAAAAGTAATGGAAATTTTCGCCTTTTTTAAATACGAACCTATTGTATTGCTTATATAATCATTCAACAAATTAGCCTCACAATAATGTAAATATCCAACCTTATACTAAGAATCATGATGTGAATATGTTTGATAAATGTATTGCACCTATGTTACAGGTTTATTTTGGAATGAATATAAAGTCTTTTGATGTAAAACGGAATTGCGCGTTTTTAATTTCGCAGAACATCGGCAGAAGTACGGGCCATTGCACACAAAATTATAAAAAATATACCGCGCAACGTGGGAAGACGCAGCATTAAATAGATTGGAGACACGAGCGAAGCAAGGTCCATTTATTCCATGAAAATTTGGATGGAGGTTTTAGTTAAACATGTAATGACTCTTAAAAGCAATTTTCCAATGCTGTTTCTAGCAACGAGATTCCGGATGGTCCAACCCGTAATTTAAAAAGACAAAAGTTATTTTAGTTCAAATCAAGGTGAACCGAAATCAGACTTCTTGCCCTTTCTCTGATTTGGTAACTTGCCAGAAACAAATCTTAACATTGTTTGATTTTGTTTCGTGAATTATATACCTGCAAATGAACATTTTCTATAGTATCATGCTGGTGCATGGTGCAATAATAGCAATACTACACGCAGCATATCCGACAGGAGGGTTAATCTATCCAGATGCTACAATCCTGTCCTTGCTGTGGATTTGGCAGACTGGAGTCGGAACCATCTCGTGTTGGATGCAGAAGTCAGGTCATTAAAGCTGAGAGCGCGAACAAACTGCTAGGTAAAGTAAATTTATCTGCTGTATATTTAAGGCGTCTTACTGGTGAGATATTCTTCATCCACCAGTTTTTAGGCACTCTCAGCTGCAATGATATGACACCTGCTTCAATGTTCGGTTAAACCTTGTTCAGAGCTGTTGTGCTCATTAATAGGCTTCACAGTAGGCATCGTATGGGATAGCAAACCCGCTGTTGAAAATCGCAGTAAAAACGCAGGTCGCATTCAGGCATCTAAGCTGGCCATGCGGCCAGTTGTTTGCTTAAAGAATAAGATCAGAAAGTAGAATTAGAGTGTCGGTGTCATAAAGGTGGAGCCGAATATTCAGATATTGGATTTTGAAGAACATGCATTTAATAAGATAGACATCTAGTAGTTGATAACAATAATTTATTATAACTCTTTTTTTTTGTTGATATTTTTCCATGTTATTCAAAAAAAGAAAATAATTTGAAATTTTATCTTTGTCTTGCGAGAATGATTTTAGTGTGAAATGCACGGACAATGACCGAGAAAGTAAATAGAAAAATAAGTATTTAAATTATAATTAAGAATAGACAAAAACTCAACTTTACTAACACCCAAGTTAATGTTTTGTTAAATCTTTGACGAAGTCAAAAAAAAAAGTTCACAATTAGTCACAACTACTACTTTTGTGCGGAATACGGTCAAAGCACGCGGTCTACTACTGCGACTGACATTTCCTCTCCTAGATCTTAACACATTGAAAATTATTCAAACACTTTACAAAAAAAAAATAATAATAATAATAATAATTCCTAAAAACCAGTAACTTTATCTAAGAGCAAATATTACCTATTGACCTATCTGGATACTGTTAAAGGAGAAACTTCACAGTGTCGGCTATTTTTGGAGTGCTTTTTCAAGATTTAGACAAGGCAATAATTTTTCCTTTTAGCAAATTATCACCGGGAAGAGCCAGTGTCTGAAAAAATCAGGCAGTTTACGGCATTTGTGATTGTTGACATTTTTAATTTTTCTTATTTTCACATATGTTGTTCCTTATCATGAATGTAATGTTTGTGCAAAATATGAGCTTTGTCTGCCTTACCGTTTTTGGGAAATTAAATTTTTAAATTTAGGGTGCGTGGCACATTTTTGCGTGTTTTTCAAATTTGCAGATTTTAAAGTTCCTGTTGCTTTAAGCGCCCCTATAATGACATGGATTTTTAAATTCTATACTATTATATGGTTTTCTTAGATACTATTACAGCTGTCAAATTGGTGTCACTACGAGGGCGACGGCCACAAACTCCGTTTAAAAATGACCGAAAATGAATTTTTTTACTACATTCAATGCCAATTTTCTCAAAGCGCCTTCATGATGACACCAATGTTTTCACATAAATTCTTAGCTACACTTGCATACATCAAAATTATGTAATACAATTGGTGTCACTATAAGGGCGCCAGAAGATATTGGAACTTTTATGAGATAAATTTCACAAAAATGCAAATGTTTAAAACATAACTAACACTCTCGCCCTCATAGCAGAGATCTGAAACTAATTAAGTTTGATAAGCAACATGTTCGTCTAACATATGAACTAAAAAAATCGGTCTCACTCCTATTACTTTCGGAAATATAATCATTCGAAATTAGTATGTTATGGAGTTATTTAAAAAAAAGACTTTTCTAATTCGAATGGCTTTTTGCACTGTTTGTTTTAAAATTTAATATAAAATTTCAGTAGTGACACCTAAAATAATATGTTTCTAATGCTTTTTATAAAAAAAGCTTTATAAAAAGCATTAGAAACACAGTAAATCGATATAGGTACAGATGGACGTATTGTGTAATGTGCATTATAGGCTAAAATAGTCGTACTAATATTCATATTTTTTCAACCATACTAATTTTTTATCGGTTATTTATATTAAAAATGCAACTACGTATTTATAACATAATGTCTTAAATAGTTATGAACATAATGTATTATATAGCGAGTAACCTTCCCGTTTAAAGCCAGTTGTGTCTCTTGAACTTTAGAGTAAACTTTGGTAGGTATAATATAAAAGCTCGGCACCTTCCTTATCTGTCAAGAAAGTTCTCATATCAGTATTAGAAAATTGGCCAAAGCTGAGATAGAATTACAAGAAAATGTCAAGAATTCCACTCTACTGCAATTCTTGCAAAGCTACGCTACGCTGTCGGTGGACTTATTCGCTCCCTTTGGGAACTTAATCAGTCTGGGCTGTCATAACCGACCTGATCAGTCATAACCGATCTAAAGCAGATACACTTTATAAATACGCTTAGTTAATTTTTAAACTGGGAGCTAAAAATATTTTTCACAACAATGAAAAAATCCGCATTCGTACAACTTGTAGCAATTCAGGAAACGTTTTGACAAAGTTACTTGATTTTTCCGGGAAGTGGATGAAAACCATTGAAAACCTTAAACGTTACAGGGAAATAATCAGTAACGTTAAGGAATTCTTTTACAGTGCAGAGTTTGGGTAAAACTACATGCAGCATATCTATAATCTGGGTATGCTATCCGGAGACTGCAATTTCGTCCTTGCGATAGTTTTAGAAAATTCAAATTGGAACTAATCGTGCTGGCCAGTGTTGACAGATGGTCACACATGCACACAAATCCAGATTTCCCTTTTTCCCTTCCAACTTTTCCCCAAAAAGCGATGTTTTCTCTCGAAATTCCCCAAATTCAAAAACCATTTAACCAATAATATTTTCATAAAATGAATTAACTGCCCATGACATGTTTTACTCTTAAATTCCCCCCCCCCCTCCAAATAACCAAATTTTCTTCTAAAATTCATCAACGTTTTTTTCCCCCCCTTCATTTTCGTTTTTTTTTTTTTTTTTTTTTTTTTTTGTCTTTATTAATACAAGCGCCTACATAAAGAAAGGACGTTTACTCATATTAGAATTGATTAAATAGCCCTGGCCGAACGAACGATAAGAAATAATCGATTTTTTTTCTACTCGCATTTATTAATCTGCTTCTATACATTTAAACTATGAACTCTGTATGTTGTTACAAATTCTGTAAATAGTAATTATTGTAGTAACGTAACCTGTAAATAGTTTCCCGTAATGAATATACAACCCCTTTTCATTCTGCTAAAGTATACGACCCCCCTATTTCTTTTTTGTTCATTGATAAAATTTGATAACGGTCTACTATTTTCTAGAAGCGTTTGGAATATTTGAGAGATTTCTTTCGATGTTTATAAAGGCGTCCCGCGTGATAAAAAGTTCAGTTTCGATTGAGAATTCGAACTGAGAGTGTATTATCTCTGTTTATTGCGAGGCATTTCGCTGTGTTGTTTTTCGTATTTGGAAGTAAATACGTGTGTAACCGTTGAGTTTACGGTGTGGTGTGATATTTGCTTGATTGCTGATGATTAATTTAGCAGTTGTTGACGATCTTTCCTGTACATAGTGTAAATAAATTCTCTGTGTTTTTAATCAAGAACTGTGTCATCCTTTCAAGAAAGTTGGAAGTCTCACCGAATCCGTTACAATATATTTGTTCAAGAACATTCTTCATCACACTCACTTATTTTTACCCGTTTAACACATCAACTAGTCACTCACGCAGAACATTGATGCGAATTCCATAACATCAATATTCCACATAACGTGAATTCTATAAATTTGAGCAGAGCTAAACCAATAATACAGTAAAAATAGCGGTCAGACCCCAAACATCCGAAACAAAGTTTAAACCATTTGTAAATTGTTTACTACCCTCCCAATAAAAACAGGTCAAAAGTCCCACCCCATTGTGCGTCGGGTTTTGGAATAGGGGGCATCTAAAAATTGCTATTTTGGGTTTTTTTTTTTGGAATTTTTAGAGTGCATTTCATGTGGAAATATTATGTCATATTGAATTTAAAAGCATTATATTAAAGGTATTTGCTCCCTCCCAAGAGGGATTACACAACCCACCAATGCTATAGAGCCCCCCCCCCCTCCCCGTAAAACCGAAGCAGTTCACCCCGAAACCCCCTGCATACATTTCAAGTAGATTCATGAAAAGTTCAAGTTAGATATCAAGTGTGTCCATCCTCCAAGAGCGATGGCGCACCTCCTCGCAAAGTTACAGCACCCCCCTTCAATAAAATAATACCCCACCCCCGCCTTCTTTCCATTTCAAGTAGAAGTCAGTATTGATTTCATGCAAATTTATGCATTAAATCAATACTGACCATCCCACAAGAACAGTGGCTCAACTCACAAAACGAAATAATATATCTAAAGATTACCCCCCCCCCCCTCGTCTGGTGGCACATTTGATTAAATGGTCAGAAAAATTACTCTGAACTGTTTTTCTCCTCATATTATATTGTTTCTTTTTTTTTTTTTTTTTTTTGAAGCTATTAAAATCGACATTTTTAGTTTACGTTATGTATATAAATGCATGCCTCAACTACGTCATCAGATTGAGATTAACTCTCCATCGCACTGGAGTTTCCAAACGATTTCTCCAAAGCTTGTAGCAAAAAGTCTTCGTTATCAAGATCTTTTTTGGTAGATCCTCCTCAAAATCGTTATTGTTGCATTGCGCGTATAGTTGAGTACTTCTGCCCACTTTCCGATTTATCAATCATTCACTATTTCCAATGAACTTCTCAGAGCACGCACAAAATATGATTCACAGAAAGTCTTCTAGAGTAGAAGGCTTGATTTTGTTTGTAAAAGAACTTGTTATATCGTTGAATCACGACAGGTTCTGGACTACCTAAATTTGTCACTTCGTTGGCTCGTTGGGTAGCCTGATGTAACACCTTTATGAAATTTTTTTTACCGCATAATGTACTTAAAAGTTTCAGACAGTGTTGCAAGTATTTGGGCGCATATTTAGCATAATTCACATAACCGGCTGCGTAAAAGAAGGGCAGCTTGGTGTTTGCATACGAGAACCCCCACCGACTTAGCGTGTGCGGAATTGCAGCATTGCCCTTCTCACAATTGGCGATTTCAGTTTATCCCCTCTTACGGTGATGGCAAAAGATTGCAGAAAAGTTGAAATATATTAATTAAGGAACAATTTGGACTTTTTTTTTTTCGGCTGCACAGAGATTTAGTTTGAGATATCACTCCATCGCTCTAGACAGTTAAATAACTCTGGTCACAACTAAATCGGTTACTGAGCTTGCTGAGATAATTTTAGGATGAGCCATCTGACATGACTATATCAGAAATTGTTTTGGAAACTTCACTGCAATCGTTGATTTGAGAAAGCAAACTACAGGGTCCCCCCCCCCCTCCAAAGCAATGGCTACCCCCAAGTGTAACGGAGTACCCTTTCAGAATAAAAGCCTTCAAAAAAGAAAAAAAATACTCTTTTAAAAAGATTCCATAAAATTCCAAAGTTGCAATCTGCGCCGTGGAATCCCCGCCCCCCCCCCCCCCGTGTATGCCCCGGTTAATTAGCATTAATTGCCCCGGTTAATTTTCTAGTAGAGTTTATTATTTTAAAATAACAAAGTGAGGTTTCTGCGATTTTTAAGCGATTTTTTTAAGTTATAGAATTTCTTTTCTTTAAAAAAGAGGATTATTTCGTCCCGCCCCCCCCCCCCGCCATTTCCCCCAAACTTGACTCGCAAAATGCTGGGACTTTTTACCCCTTCTTGCTGGTAGGGTAAGAAGTAATTTGAAACAGGTTGCATTTTTTTTTTTTTTTTTTGATGTTCGGGTTTGCTTATTTGTTGACCAAATTTTACTGTACTAAACGCTGTTTGATTCAAACAATGTAACTTCCAGATGAAAATATGCGAACTTAAAATACGAAAAAAGTTCTTTCTTCCTGAGAATTTATTTTCGTTAGGTTTAACGCAAGAGAAAAAAAATTCCCCACAGAACTCCCCAAAAATCCTATTTCCCCAAAATGAGGAAATTTTCCTTAATCTGACAATACTGATTATTTAATTCTTTACAAATAGTAATAATGCCACAAATTCTTCAAGCAAATAGCATAAATATAAAAAAGTCGCTTTTAAAAACTGATAGTTACCTATGTTCATACCATAAATTTTCAATATAAATATACTTTTAATATCTGGTTAATAAATGTTACTGGTGGCTACTTGACATTATATGAAAATTGATCTTTTTTTATGGAAACTAAACAAAGCCACTAAATCATAGGTGGAATAAATTATGTCTTAACCATGTGACAAAAAGTATGAAACCACGTAACTCTGAGATTGTGTAATTCGGGGTAGCGTTTGTGTCGGTGTAATTCTTTATTACACAGTTAGAAAACTTTTACAGGAGAAAAAAAAAGAAAACATCAATCACATTTTCCTCTGTAGTGATGCTATTTGCGGTTAGTTTTATTAATAAAAATGTATTATTTATATTTGATTCTAAGAAGTTGTATTTTAGTTTCTGTTTTATCAATGGCTAATTGTACTATGTTACTTTTTTGTAACTCAATAAATTTGATTTTGTACGACTCGTGTTCCTCACAAATTCATAGTAAATTAAAAAATCAATATTTAAGTAAAATAATTTTGAAAACGTCGAACTATATGTTAAAAATCACTTTAGCAATATTTCTCTGACTTGTAGAATTATTATTTGTTACAAACATTATTACGTATAGATAGGTTTGCCAGACGTTCCGGTTTAACCTGGACATCCGTTTTACTTCACGTCCAGGTAAAAGATAAGTTTGATTATAGACGGCCAAAGAAGTCTAAATACAGTAAAACCTGTAAAGTTGACCACCTTTGTAAGTGGACCACCTGCCTATGTTGACCGCTTTTGTCGGAAACGGATTGGACCTATCTTGTACAATGAAGGAAAATATCTGTAACTTGACCACCTCTCTATCTTGACCATTAATGTGCACCAAATTTGGTTTGGAGTATTATAAAAAAACCCTTTGTAAGTTGACCACTTGGTTTATTTTTTTAAACTTAATCAAGCAAATTATTTTATTATTATTTTTTTATATCTTTCCAAGAATAATTTTGATGCTTTGATGCCAGACCAGCATTTTACCAACTAAATAAAACAGCAGCATAAAGCTTATGCTGCTCTTTATTCTCCGAACTTGTTTTTCTATTGTTGTTCTATTTGACATAGCCTTTTGCACTCTCTGTTCAATGAAAACAGGTGTCAGAAGAAAAGTACAAAGTCTTTTCTTACAGTTGCAATATTTTGTGGCTACACTTGAATTGTGCTAAAGAGTAAAGTTACTTATTTCTGGTGCAAGAGATTAAGAGATAGGACATTTTCATTTTTAACTGCCTTTTGAATTGAGAGTCTAGCTTGCTGCTCTTTGTGTTATAAGTTCTACATAAAATGGCTTCAAAAAGAAAGTTAGTTCAACATGAGATTGATAAAAAGAAAGAAATATTAAAATTAATTGAAAAAGTAGAAAGTTGGAGAAAATTAGCTGATACATATGGAATTTCTAAAACTACATTCTCGAATTTAGTAAAAAGCGAGGAAAAACACCGAATAACATTTTAAATTATTGTTTCAAAGTAATGTTAAACAATAAAAGTGAGTTGAACAGAAAGAGTAAGTGTCAATTAAACAAAAAATGATTACATGGTGCAAGATATGACAAAAAATATAAAAAAAATCCCCCCTTTACCACCCTTTATAAGTTGACCACCTGTCTAAGTTGACCACCAAAGTACTGCACCGCAAGTGGTCAACTTACACTGGTTTCACTGTATCATTAATTATTTCTGCAGCTTAAAGCTAGACTGATGTAAGTTGAAATATTGCGATTTTCTGTTTATTACTGTATTGTATGTAGAACCCTAGTCTACATAGAAACGTAATTCTAAAAAAATTCCTCTGTAATTACTTACCAGCGTTAAAAGAACGAGCTTCCTATCCTTAGCATGCGTGAGACAAATGACTTTCCGATTTCCTTTAAAGTAGCGATTTTGTGACTTACGTTAGTCTGGCTTTGAGGTACAGATTTATTACATTGACTTGTAAAAATTAATATCGAATTAGCTTGTGATAATTTTGACCACTAGGTCAAAAAAAAAAAAAAAAGTCTTTCTAAAAAAAGTACTTCCCAATGCAAGGAATTGTTCAAATTTATATTCCTCGTTCAAAAATTTTCTTTTTGCTACGATAACGTAAAAATATTAACGTGTAGGAAATGAAATATTTAAATGTTTCTGTTTGCGTCCTGTACTACCCCTGCTTTAGGCTGATAATTAGTATCATTAGTCATAGCATTCAAAATGAACTAACTTCTAATCACTCGAAAAAGGGGTGTGTACATAGCGCGCCCATATGCAGAATTGTAAGGGGAGGGAGAGACTCAGATATTTTCCCCATGGTTTAGCAGGATATTTTCCCCATGGAGACCGATTTCAGTACAGATTAGAGTTATTAAAATTTGAAATTTTTAGTAACTTATTCATTATTGGCTGAAGAGCAAATGTTTTTTACAGTTTTGCAAAGAAAAAAGCGTTAAGAACAAGGAAGTTCGAATTTCTAAGGGGGCTTGAGCCCCACTCCCCCCCCCCCCCCATGGGCGCCTATGGGTGTGCACCCTTTTGAAAACTTGCTACGCTGGCGGGAGGGGAGCTGAGCATTCCTTTATCTCGGTTGAGAAAGCCTTCAGAATTCTGGTAAGTCTACGTATAAATAAAATGCATTCAGTATTTTATTTATGCGTAAATTAGTAATTATTGCGTTGCTTGTACTATGATTTGTATTTGTTAGTATCAATTTAGTTAATTGTTAATACTTTTTGCTTATTACAAAAAGTTTGGAGATGTTATTTCAAGTAGGGTATTTAACCTGATGTATTCGGGCGAATCGTCTGACTCTCTAGGTAATATGCCTCAAAGGTTCAGATCTGCTTAGAAGGGAAGTGTTTGCCTGACTTACTCTATATTGATATTTCTGGGGATGTATTGGCTCCATTGTTTATCACTTCTTGATATAGTGAAAAACAATGAGAGCATATTGTATCTCCCGAAATACATTGGTGCTGTATTGTAAACATTCTTAAGCTCATTTTAATCTGAATTACATCTGTGAATGTACGTTGATAAATACGGGAAGGTTATTTATTAAAGATCTGCGATACGTTTTATTTTTTAAATTGATATTTGGTTCATTTTATGTATTGAAAGCAAATGTTCAGGGAATAAACGGGCCTTGCTTTGCTCGAGTCACCAATCTATTTAATGCTGCGTTTCCCCACGTTAGGCGGTATATTTTCTATATTTTTGTATGCGATATATCAAACTTCTTTCGATGTTCTGCGAAATTAAAAATGCGAATTCCATTTTTCATCAAAAGACCTTCTGTTCATTTCAAAATAAACCAGTAACATAGGTTCAATACATTTATCAAACATATTTACAGGTCTATCTAGGTATAAGGTTCAATTTACATTTCTATGAGGCTAATGACTGAATGATTAAATAAGCAATCCAATAGGTTCATATTATGAAAAGTCAAAAAATTCCATTACTTTCAGTAAGTCATTATTTTATTTATTACACAACGATCTATACGAGGGACCCGCCAGTCCCCTTCCGTCTTTCTAAGGTTAATCCAGACAGACAAAAATCAGTAAATATTTTACTGTTTTTCAAAAAAAAAAAAGTGTTCGACCCTAAATTGCCTCGGCGCAATATTATCGGCCAAAAAGTACCGAATTACGAAAAAAAAAAGGGGGGTAAACTTGAAAAAATAATGAATTGAGCTGGATAATCTCGTTCTTAGTTGACATTCCGCTACTTAATAAGCCGTGACCTTGAAAGTAGCATTTTCAATGTGGTGACGGTCCCTAAATCGTTTTTTCGTTAATAACTTCTGTTCTACTGTACGGAATGCAATGAAATTTCGTACCCGGGCTACACTTTGCTGTCTAAACATAATTATGTAGCAAAAAATAGGGGTTCCTATTTGAAAATCAAGACTTAGTGCTAATTTTACATCGTATATGGTCCCTTATGAAAATTTTACCTACGTAGTTTTAAAGAAGACTTTAAACCATGTCAGATGACACCTTTCTTTCCTTTCTAGCATGTATAATGGCCGAATAATTAAAAGTGTTTCGTTTTTTTTTCTATGACTGTACTAGGCGAAGTGCCCGGGAGGTGCATTATCTCTCAAGTGTGGTAGGCGAGATCAGACGACCATCACCAGGCTCATTAGTGGACACCTAAAATCATTGACATATTGCAATGGAAAAAATACTTTTCCAACCTGTGTGAAGTGTGCCGACCATCAGGTCACCCCCGAATATATACTGAATTGTCTGGGACTTTCAAAATAGGATCTTTTGGCGGATCCAATGTTGGTGTTGGTTTTTTTGAGAGTGACGAATTTCATAGACCTGGTTTAGCGCTGCTAAACACCGGAAACTTGCAACAACAACAACAACAGAAAAATAAATAGTTGGAACTTTTAGTAATAGATGGCGCTGTAAGCATCATATTTAATAGTGGTCGACTACAAATGACAAATAAATCAAACAATAATACCTAAGGTTTGAACTATACGTTAAAACACCATACTACTCAGCGTGCACGAGGGTATTGGTGTGATACTGTTAGTTAAGTAAGCCCATCCAACACAGAAAGGTCATACAGTAAAACCTGTCAAGTTGACCACCCTTGTAAGTTGACCACCTGTCTATGTTGACCCCTTTTGTCAGGAACGGAATTAGCCTATCTCATATAATGAAGGAAAACCTCTGTAACTTGACCACCTCTCTATCTTGACCACCTGTCTATCTTGACCACTAATGTTCGCCAAATTTGGTTTGAAGTATTGTAAAAAGCCCTTTGTAAGTTGACCACTTGGTTTATTTATTTTAACTTTCTTCAGCAAATTATTTTATTTCATTATTTATTTTTTTAAAATTATTATTATTATTATTATTATTATTATTATTTTTTTTTTTTGATAGCTTTCCAAGAATGTTTTTAATGCTTTGATAACAGAACAGCATTTTACTAACTAAACAGCAGCATAAAGCTTAATGCTGCTCTTTATTCTCCAAACTTGTTTTTCATTTTTTGTTCTATTTGAGACAGCTTTTTGTACTCTGTTCAATGAAAATGGGTTGTCAGTAGAAAAGTTCAAAGTCTTTTCTTTCAGTCGCAATATGTTGTAGCAACACAGGAATTCTGCTAAAAAGAGCAGGCCTGGATCGATACATTTTTAACCCCCCCCCCCCCTGCAACAAAATATGTAGGGCCCCTCCCTAGTGGCCAACAGTGTCTATTTGTAAAGCAAATAAGCCTTAGTGCTAGGGTTTTTTTTTCTATTTTTTCTTCAATTTCTAGGCCCGTTAGCTCTTTTAAGTACGCGGGGGCCCCTTGCACTGCGGGTACGCAGATCTAGGCCTGCTAATGAGTAAAGTTACATGTTTCTGCTGCACGGGATTAAGAGATAGGATATTTGAATTTTGCCTTTATGAACTGAGAGAGTCGAGCTTGTTGTATTTTGTGCTATAAGTTTTACATGAAAAGGCTTCAAAAAGAAAGTTAGCTGAACTTGGGATAAATAAAAAGTATGAGATATTAAAAGTAATTGAAAATGGTGAAAGCCAGAGAAAAATAAGCTGGCATATATGCAATTTCTAAAACTACAGTGTCTAATATAGTTAAAAACAAGGAAAAAAATAACAAAATTATTTGACTAGTATTTTTAACTACTGTTTTTTCCAATAATGTTAAACAATGAAAGTGAGTTGAACAGAAAGAGTAAGGATGAATTCCTCAAAAAATCAATACATGATGCAAGAAATGACAAAAAAAAAAAAAAAACATTACCCCCTTTATAAGTTGACCACCTGTCTAAGTTGACCGCCACAGTACTGCACCGCGAGTGGTCAACTTACACAGGTTTCACTGTATTACATCGGATGGGAAAAAATTGGTTTTTAATTGTCCTGAGGCCGAAAACCGCATAAAAAGCTTCAGTAAAAATCAAATCGGTCTTTAATTTTCGTGAGACTGGCACAAAAGATGTTCAATATAATGTTCCCCGTTTTCTGTAACAAGTCGAAATCGAGAAACAGCATGTTCCACGACTGATTGAAGTGTTTCTGGGGTCACATTTAGAATGTGTTGCGCAATGCATACCTTCAGCTCAGCAAAGTTTGCAATCGGATCACTGAACACAACAGCTGTCAGATAGCCCCATATCCAGAAGTCGCACGGGTTAAGATCAGATGATCGGGATGGCCAGGTCTTTCATTGAGACAGTCATTGTGAACTTCTCAGATGCGAAATGAGGGAAAAAAACGTGTATTTGGCGTTTTTATAACAACTTTAACGAGTCGGGCGCGAGACAGGTGTTTTGATTTACATATTCTGACACTTGCAGCCCTATCTATTGCTAAAAATTCCAACTATTTATTTTTCTTTTGTCACACGTTTTCCCCCTTCTTCGATAATATTCCGTTGAAATTTGAGGTCATTCTGATCAGTGGTTTTATTTTTACAGCGTTTTGAAAGTGGAACTTTAATTATAATCACCCTATATATATATGTCCTGGTCTATTTTTCCGATATCAAACTCTATAGTTGCAAATATATATATATATATATATATATATATATATATATATATATATATAAATATATATATATATATATATATATATATATATATATATATATATATATATATATATATATATATATATATATATATATTATATATATATATATATATATATATATATATATATATATATATATATATATATATATATGCAACTATAGAGTTTGATATCGGAAAAATAGACCAGGACATAGATTACATCGAAATGAATGAGCTGCAGGAAGCATTGAAGAATATAAAAAATAGGAAAGCTATGGGTACTGACAACCTGAACGCGGAGCTCCTAAAATATGGAGGAAGCTTACTGCATGAAAAAATGCTCCATCTGTTTAATATTTGCTGGAAAAATTGCGAGATTTCCGCGGACTGGAAAACTAGTAAAATTATATCTATCTTCAAAAAATGAGATAGAAATTGCTGTGGGAACTACAGAGGTATTAGCGTACTTAATAGCACCTTTAAATTATACAGTAAGATAATTAACAATAGGTTACGGACGATTAGGGATCCATTACTTCTAGAGGAACAATCTGGATTCAGGAAAGGCAGGTCATGTATGGATGATGTGTTTGAAGTAAAACAAATAATTGAGAAGCGTCGAGAATTCAATCTAGAAACACATATGATTTTTATTGACTATGAAAAGGCTTTTGATCGTGTAGATAGAGAAACTGTGGTCTATAATGGAAAAAAGAGGCATTCCTAGACATCTAATCCAGTCCTTTCAGTCTCTTTATCAAAATACAGACATACTGATTGATACAGAGAAAATCAAACTAATCAAGGAGTACGTCAAGGTTGTGGTTTATCCCCAACCCTTTTCAATATTTATATTGATGATATCCTGCGTACTTGGAAAGCATTAGTTAATGCTGGTATTAACCTAAATATGTCAACCTACGTTAATACATTACTCTTGCTGACGACCAGATTATTATCTAGTCAAATGAAGACGATCTTCAAAGATCCACCTACATACTCCACAAGATATGCCAAGAATATGAAGATCTCAATCCCGAAAACTAAAACAATGGCATTTAGGGGTAAAGAGCCAATTAGAAGTAAAATAGTTATTGATAATAGAATTATTGAACAGGTGAAGATCTTCAACTACTTAGGATGTGACATCACATTTGACCACGACAATGATGTCCAAAACAAACTACATACGTTTCAACACTTATGCGGAACCCTTACAAGAATCCTAAAGGGAAAAACGAGAAAGGACACACAACTGAAGTTCTATAAGGTTATGGCGGTGCCAACCTTACTATACGGCTCTGAAACATGGACTTTAAACAGTCAAGAAACTAGTGGAATTCAAGCAGCAGAGATGAAGTATTTGCGATCACTGAAGAACTGCACTATCTTAGACAAAATAAGGAACGAATCCATTCGAAGGGAATTACAGATATTCAGCCTAAATGAAAAAATCACGGAATATCGCAACGATTGGAAAAACCATGTTCGACGTATGGCAGGAGGGAGACTTCCAAGAGCTGCCTTTTATTACAGACCAAGAGGCAAACGAGACCGTGGTAGGCCCAGGAAACGGTGGGGCGACGAAGAAGCCGAAACAGGCTATATGCCTAATCCTTGAAGAAGAAGAAGAAGAAGAAGAAGAAGATATATATATATTATATATATATATATATATATATATATATATATATATATATATATATATATATATATATATATATATATATATATAATATTTATTTATTTATTTTTTTTTTCAGAAACTGTGCACCCTAAGTTGATTATCCACCACCGTTTTAGCGGTCCCAGCTCCTCCCTGAGGTAGAATACAGCAATGAACGTGTGTCGTCAAATGCAACGAGTGTTTCGTTTTTTTTTTCTTTCTATGACTGTACAACCTAATCAAGAAAATCACCAGTCATAATTTCTTATGACGGATGCGAATTTTTTTCCATTTCCATTCCATTTGTAAAAGCAAGAAACCGAACGACTAGGGTCCTACCGCAATTCGTGATTGCGAAAAACATCATTTGAGTTCAAGACGTTAAAATTCAAATGAATGCTAGGAGCTACAAATAGAACAGGCCGCGCTTGCTCCCCATACAGAGCAGTTTTGCCCACCTCTAGTCTCGACCGCATCTGTAAGTATACGCCCCTTCTCGCGATGCAGAAGAAACTTCCAAATAAACTTGCGCCCCATCTTAGGGATTGTACACTCCCGTATAATTTATACATACTTCTACATCCTTATGAGATGATTTTCTTGACAGCCATACAAATGTGTTATCTGCAGAAAGCATGTTAAGGATAAAGGTATATGTATTTATTTGTATTACATGTTTATATAGACTGGTAGTTAAAAACTTCAAAAGTTAGCAAATCAAAAGAAATAGTACAGTCATAGAAAAGAAACGAAACACTTTTAATTATTCAGCCATTACACATGCTAGAAAGAAAAGAAAGGTGCCATCCAACTTGTTTTAAAGTCTTCTTCAAAACTACCTAGGTTAAATTATGATAAGGGAACATATACAAAGCAAAATGAACACCAACTCTTGATTTTCAAATGGGAACCCCATTTTTTGCTACATAATTATATTTAGACAGCAAAATTCAGCCAGGGTACGAAATTTCACTGCACTCCGTGCAATAGAACAGGAGTTATTAACAAAAAAAGTTTTAGGGACCGTCACCACATTGAAAACACTTCTTTCAAGGTCACGGCTTACCAAGTAACGGAACGAAAAAAATAATTAATACTTTCATTTAATTTGAATTTTGGCATCTTGATTTCAAATTATGTTTTTCGCAATCACGAGTGTGTCTATGTAGGCGTGTGTGTTTGAGTGTGTGTGTGGGGGGGGGGTATGTGTGTTTGTGTGTAGGGGGTATGTGTATGTGTGTGTAGGCATATGTGTTTGTGTCTGTGTGCAGGCATGAATGTGTGGGTAGTTGTATGTATGTGTGTAAGTGTATGTGTGTATGTGTATGTGTTTGTGTGTGTGTGTATGTGTTTGTGTGTGTGTATATGTGTTTGTGTGTGTATGTGTTTGTGTGTGTGTATATGTGTTTGTCTGTGTATATGTGTTTGTGTGTGTGTATATGTGTTTGTGTGTGTGTATGTGTGTGTAGTTGTGTATGTATGCGCGTGTGTGTAGGAAAGGGATGCAACCTGGAGACGGCTTTCACTATAGGAACAGCATCGTGAGGAGTCGGTCGACAGTGATGGTACGGAGGGTGGCGGTGGGAAAATAAAATGATAGGACGCCAAAAACAGTAAAATGAAAGCAATAAGTAATCGTGATTGCTCAAAAAAAAAAAAAAAAAAAAAAAAAAAAAAAAAAAAAGATCGAGATTATCCAGCTGAATTCATGATTTTTTTTAAGTTCTCTTTTTTCCGTAATTCGATACTTTTTGGCCGATAATGTTGCGCCACAAAGCGATTTACGGTCGCAAACTTTTTTTTTTTGGAAAAAGGTTAAAATATTTACTGATTTTTGTCCATCTGGATTAACCTAAGAAAGACGGATGGGGTTTGGCTGGTCCATTGTATATATCATTGCTTAAAAAATTGAGTAATGACAAATTGAAAGTAATGGAACTTTTTGCTTTTTCTAATATGAACCTATCGGATTGCTTATATAATCATTCAGCAAATTAGCCTCATAGGAATGAAAATATCCAACTTATACCTAGAATCATAATGTGAATATGTTTAATAAATGTATTGCACCTATGTTACAGGTTTAGTTTCGAATGAATAGAAAGTCTTTGATGTAAAATGGAATTGCGCGTTTTTAATTTCGCAAAACATTGAAAGAAGTTTGAGTCATTGCTTACAAAAATATAAAAAATATACAGCACAACATGGGAAGACGCAGCATTAAATGATTGGAGACTCGAGCGAAGCAAGGTTCATTTATTCCGTGAAAATTTGCTCTAAATACATAAAATGAACCGAAGTAATAATCCAAAAAATAAAACAGAAACAGGAGAATATAAATACCCGTTAGTGAGCAAACCGTTCATACTCGAACTTCATTTGGGAAAAATTTGGTTATTTGAATTAACACAGTGGACAAACACAGTAATTGTTCTAGCAGCTTTTTTGTAATCAAAGAACGAGAATTTGTTTCAAATCCAAATTTGATGCGGAAGATCATAATGCGTGGTATTATTAAAAAAAAACATTCTATTCTATTCAAGAGTCACAACTGACTTCAACTGTATTTATGTCGAGGACTGCCATACTAAGTGCATTGCCTCCATTATTTTATATACCGATAGATGGCAGCACCATCACCGGATCGAATAGTTAGTGAGAATTTTGAACTAGTCCAGGAGCTAATAGCTACCTAGTACTAGCACCCCCAGAGGTATCGTTTCACTTGGAGGACATTGAGACCACGAGCATATTTAACGTCGCCCAGTCCCCATTAATGACGACGGTAAAAAAAAAAAAAAAAAAAAAAAAAAAAAAAAAAACATAACACAATTGACGATTTTAGTTAAACATGTAAGGGCTCTTAAAAGCAATTTAGGAAAAGAATTTCCCAATGCTGTTTCTAGCAACGAGATTCGAGATGGTTCAACCCGTAATTTAAAGAGACAAAGTTATTTTATATTAAACCAAGGTGAACCAAAATCAGACGTCTTGTCATCTCTCTGATTTTGTAACTTTGCACTAGCAAACAAAGCTTAGCATTATTTAATTTTGTATTGCGAACCACATACTTGAAAACGAACGTTTTCATTGGTACAGCATACCCGTCAGACGATTTTATCGAGCCTTAGGCTACAATTCCGTCCTTGCTGTGCATTTGGCAGACTGGAAACGGAACAATCTGGCGCGGGATGCAGAAGTCAGGTCATTGAAGCTGAGAGCGCGAACAAACTGGTAGGCAAAGTAAATTTATCTGCTGTATATTTACGTGTCCTACTTGTGAGATAATTTTCTTCATCCACCAGTTTGTAGGCACTCTCAGCTTCAATGACATGACATCTGCTTCATTACCCGGTTAAACCTAGTTCAGGGCTATTATGCTCATTATTCGGACCAAAGAGCCGCATTCAAATGGGATAACCAAACCCCAATAATATCGCAGTGAAGACGCGGGCCACATTCGAAGCTTTTCTAAATGGCACGTTGCTTGCTTGAAGTGTAAGATCAGAAAGCAGAAGTAGAATTCCAGTGTCATGAAGTTGGAGCAAATATTCAGATATTGGGTTCTGAAAAACATGCACTTCATAAGATAGGCATTCAGTAGTTGATAACAATAATTTATTATAACTCTCTTTTTCGATATTTTTCCATGTTATTCGAAAAAGAAGAAAATAATTTGAAATTTTATCTTTGTCTTGCGAGATTGATTTTAATGCCAAATCACGGACAATGACACAGAAAGTAAGTAGAAAAATAGTATTTAAATTATAATTAAGAATGACGAAAACTCAACTTAATCTAACACCGAAATTTATGTTTTGTTAAACCTTTGACGAAGTTTAAAAAAAAAAAAGAAAAAAATTCACAATTATCCACAACTATTACTTTTGTGCTTAATACGGGCTCAAAGCACGCGGCTCACTACTGCGACTGACATTTCCTCTCCTAGATCTTAACATATTGAAAATTATTCAAACACTTTACAAAAAAAAAATAATAATATTAATAATAATTCCTAAAAACCAGCAAACTTATCTAAGAGCAAATATTACCTATTGACCCATCTGGATACTGTTAAAGAGGAAATTTCACGCTGTCAGCTATTTTTGAGTGCGTTTTCCCGATTTGGACAAGGTTTTTCCTTTTAGCAAATTATCACCGGGAAGAGCCATTAATTCTACACTGCCTACTGCAACATAAATAGCAAGACAAAGAGGTTTTATTGTATGTTTCTATGAAAAAGTTGTGCATGTTAATTTTATTTTCTGAGTTATTGTTTTACGAAAGGCAATGGATAAACGCAGAAGAAAAAAAAAAAAACATAAGTATTTTTAGTGTAGATTTTAATTTTAAAAGTTCTATAAAAAATATTCTTTTATTAGACAATTAAATAGTTTTTCGCATTATCTACACATTGACGTTTGAACGATATCCACAAAAAACTGACGGTCGCAATATTGTGTTGTTCTTCTGCAGAGACAGCGAATACATTTATAGATTTAAAAATTCATAAACGTAGCTCTAATGTAAAAAAAAAAAAAACAAGTTATAATTGGTTTGCTTATTTTGTTGAACAATTTTTTTTCTTTTTTTACGAAGAAACCAATTTTCATAATTTCTGTTTTAAAAAAGTATACGGTCCCCTAAAAAGGGAAAAAATGAATTTTTAAGCATAGCGCAAAAACTGCTGAATAATTTTAGCTTAAATTTTGGATTCCCTCATAAGAGCTCTTCTAGATTGTTTCTCTGTTAAAATTTAATATGGTTTCAGATCATATTTTTTTCAAAAAATATTACAATAATTCATAAAAAAAAACTAAATTTGCATTTTTGGTGCTGTAAATGATGTTTTTATAATTGGGTCGATTCATATTTTGATATAAAAAAGCAATCTTTGCTGCGCCTAGTCTAGTTTTTCTGTAATGAGCAAAAATATCAAAATACGTTTTAACATTACGAGAGGAATTTTTCAAAACTCGATTCTGAAGTAACGGCTGGATCGAATTCAACAAAATTTTGTATACAAAGTTAAAAAAGGATGCTGATTACAAATATGTGATAAAAAAGGGGGGTTTTCATTGAAAAATTTGAAGTTGATGCTCGTTTTAATATGAAGACGACCTCTTAACAACAATTTTTTAACATAATTATGTAGATCTTTTTATTCCTGAAACAATAACACATTACACGTGTCTCTAGTGTCAATAGTCTTTGCATACGATCGAGTGTTTCGTTTTTTTTTTCTATGACTGTACCTGCAATCTTTACAAAAAGGTGGAAAAACGAAACACTCATAAGTATTCGGCTAGTATGCGTGCTAGGAAAGAAAGAAAGGTGTCATACAACGTGGATTACGTTTTTTTTTAAACTACTCGTACTCAATTTTGATAAGGGACGATATAGAAAGTAAAGTGAATAAAAATTCTGAATTTTCAAAAAGAAATCTATTTTTACCTAACTTGGGAAAACAAAATACCGCGGTTGCAGAACTAAAGATAAAAGATTTAAAAAATCAATATACTGGTATTTAACTTTAAAGTTGGTAGGAAGCAAAATTACCTGCACGCCATAAACACAGTCAGAATATATCTTCTGGAAGGGGTTCAGATTGTCGTTACAT